>NW_027507758.1:6335825-6480825 GCF_037356315.1 Lithobates pipiens | reverse complement strand
AACCTACCCCAGGGCCTCTAAAAAGTAGTAATGTTAGAAAAGTTTATTACCGCTTTAATATCACAGGAGCCTCTCATGGGGCCCCCTACTGACCCTGTGGCCCTTGGGCAGTGCCTAAGTGCAGAGTTGTCAACATTTCAAAAATATTTTCAGGGATACTTTTTTTACAAGTGGTATATTTAGAGTAGCTGACATCCCCTATGTTCCTCTATACATCACAATAGTCATTACAAAATGAAATAAGTACTAATAATGGGGCAGAACAAATATGAGGACTGTGAGATTTCCTTTAGTTGAACTGACAAAAGTGCCCATTCTAGAGCTGGTAACATTGAGGATATTCAGCATAATTTTAAAGAACAGTTTTTGTGGGTAAGAGGCATAGGAGAGGAGTATGGATGGTATAAAAGTGGGAAGTATGTGCAGGTGAGGGAGAGGAATGTGGAGGGTCTAACAGTGGGCACTATGTACATGAGAGGAGTGCAGAGGGTATGGCAGAAGGCACTATGTACAGAAGAGGAGTGTGGAGAGTATTACAGTGGGCAGTATGCACAGCAGAGGAGTGTGGAGGGTATGACATTGGGCACTATGTACAGGAGAGAAGTGTGGAGAGTAGGACAGTAAGCAGTAATTACAGGAGAAGAGTGTGGAGGGAGGGTATGACGTGGGCACTATGTATAGGAGAGGAGTATGGAGGGTATGACAGTGAGTAGTATGTACAGGAGAGGAGTGTGGAGAGTATGACAGTGGGTGCTATGTATAGGAGAGAAGTGTTGGAGGTATGACAGTGGGCACTATGTATAGGAGAGAAGTATGGAGGGTATGACAGTGAGTAGTATGTACAGGAGAGGAGTGCGGAGGGTATGACAGTGGGTAGTATGTACAGGAGAGGAGTGCGGAGGGTATGACAGTGGGTGCTATGCATAGGAGAGAAGTGTTGAAGGTATGACAGTGGGCACTATGTATAGGAGAGGAGTATGGAGGGTATGACAGTGAGTAGTATGTACAGGAGAGGAGTGTGGAGGGTATGACGGTGGGCACTATGTATAGGAGAGGAGTGTTGGCGGTATGACAGTGGGCACTATGTATAGGAGAGGAGTATGGAGGGTATGACAGTGGGCAATATGTACAGGAGAAAAGTGTATGACAGTGGGCACTATTTACAAGAGAGGAGGAGTGTGTAGGATATGACAGCAGGCGTTATGTATAGGAGAGAAGTGTGGAGAGTATGACAGCGGGCACTATGTATAGGAGAGAAGTGTAGAGAGTATGACAGTGGGCACTATGTATAGGAGAGAAGTGCGGAGAGTATGACAGTGGGCACTATGTATAGGAGAGAAGTGTGGAGGGTATGACAGTGGGCACTATGTATAGGAGAGAAGTGTATGACAGTGGGCACTATTTACAAGAGAGGAGGAGTGTGTAGGATATGACAGCAGGCGTTATGTATAGGAGAGAAGTGTGGAGAGTATGACAGTGGGCACTATGTATAGGAGTAAAGTGTGGAGAGTATGACAGTGGGCACTATGTATAGGAGAGAAGTGTGGAGAGTATGACAGTGGGCACTATGTATAGGAGAGAAGTGTGGAGGGTATGACAGTGGGCGTTATATATAGGAGAGAAGTGTGGAGAGTATGACAGTGAGCACTATGTATAGGAGAGAAGTGTGGAGAGTATGACAGTGGGCACTATGTATAGGAGAGAAGTGTGGAGGATATGACAGTGGGCACTATGTATAGGAGAGAAGTGTGGAGGGTATGACAGTGGGCACTATGTATAGGAGAGAAGTGTGGAGAGTATGACAGTGGGCACTATGTATAGGAGAGAAGTGTGGAGGATATGACAGTGGGCACTATGTATAGGAGAGGAGTGTGGAGGGTATGACAGTGGGCACTATGTATAGGAGAGAAGTGTGGAGAGTATGACAGTGGGCACTATGTATAGGAGAGGAGGATGAAGTAATCTGGGAAGGAAAAATGTAAAGGTTTGTGGAAGGATGTTTAGGGACTGCGTAGTGGTTAAGCGGGCCAGACATGGATTGAAATGACACCAATTAAGCAGAGACCAGCCATAGTCGATATATGTATGGGCTAGCTGGTTTTACACAAGTCAACCTATTAACCGACTTGAGTACAACCAGCCTGTCAGGTTTTCCCCAAAACAATCAGTGCTGCCAGCTATAGTTACCAACACTAATCATTGTATTGACTGGCAGAACACAATAACACTGCGGGAGTGATCGCCCCATTCACAGGTCAGCGGGTGAGAGGGTGTGTGGGGACAGGCTGGGGGGAGATACTAGTCAGTCTCTGGGTAGGCACTGGTTAGTATCAGAGCCAGATACACACAGGTTACATACGCCACGATCATTAGAGCGAGAACAATAATTCTAGCACTAGACCTCCTCTGTAACTCTAAACATGTAACCTGTAAAAAAATGTAAAGCAAAATCGTGCCAACTTTAGTGATTTTTTTTATGAATGAAACGGTTTCTTTCCAAAAAAAAGTTTGAAAAATTGCTGCACAAATATCGTGTAACATAAAAAGTTGCAAAGACCACCATTTTATTCCATAGGGTCTCTGCTAAAACAATATATAATGCTTGAGGGTTCTGAGTAATTTTCTAGCATAAAAAAAATGATGATTTTTACATGTAGGAGAGAAGTCTCAGAATGGGCCTGGGTGGCAAGGGGTTAATTATCACAAGTAATATACAAATAATTATTATAAGCTCTGTGATGTCATCCTCTCCGTCTGCTGCAGAGTGTTCCAGCTTGTATTTATACTGCCGCTCTGTATGTAGCTTCTGACAGGCTGTGCAAGGAGCCCCGTATCTCCGGAACCATAGATGATGGCAGCTCCATATTGTAACCAGTGCTGGAGTGGGTCTTTAGCTACATATCCCCCAAATGTGGGGTCTCTGTGACTCCTGATCGCCGAGCTACAATCCTCAAAGTCGATCTTTTTTTCTTTTTTTTTTGTGATTTTTTTTTTTTTTTTTTTTGGGCAAATGGGCCTATCTTGAGAAAGGGGCCTGGAGCTGCAGCTCAAATAGCCCCCTATGTTAATCCGGCCCTGCATACGCACGGTCGGGCCAAGTTGGTTGAAAAATCCGGTAATTTCGTTACGATGGGACTACATTCAGGCTAGTAGCCAATAGCTTTGATGTAGGAATTTGATCTGAGCATGCGTGGCACTTGGTCCAATCAAAATGCTCTACACATGATCGGATTAGGTCCGACCGGCCAAGTTGGTCGGGAAATATTTCCAACATGATGGAAAATTGGGTCGGACGGAGATTCGGACGGAATCAGTCCGATGCAGACCACACACAGTCGGATTATCTGACGACACGGTCCGATAAGATACATTCCGACAGATTCTCCGACCGTGTGTACAAGGGCTTTAGTATGTATGGATTGCACGGGTTGTTACCGACATGTGGGGAACATTTCATAAATTGAATAAATATTTAGCTAGAAAAATTGTGATGTGTTCAATACTGTATTTTACGCACAATATATATATATATATATAAAAATAAAGCAAAATACATTTTGAGTAGAGAAAAAAAAATAAAAATAAAAATACACTAAAACGTGAAAAAGACGGCGTCATTAACCAACACCTTGCAGGCCTACGGTAAATGTATTTAAATGTTATCAAAGGGCACCAATGGCTGAATGGGCCTACCAGAGCTGATTTTTGAACATGTGATTAAAAAAAATAAAAAATAATAATCCCTTTAGTTAGTATTAGTTAAAATCCTCATGCATTAAATATTTACATGAAAGGAAAATCTCATAGAGGATAGCAGAGGTGTACAACCCTCCTTTTCAGACTTACATCATCTGCTACAAGAGTGTGAGCGGTCTCCGTGCCGGTCCGCACCCGCCCCTTCACAGCTTAAGTCTGAAGTTAATACTAAAACCAGTAATGATGGAATGTAGAGGCAATTATTTAATATGATAAAAATGGAGAGAATTATACTCTATATTGTCAAAAGTATTGGTACACTTGTTTTTACACCAGGGGTCTCAAACTGGTGGCCCTCCAGATGTTGCGAAACTACAAGTCCCATCATGCCATTGCCTTTGGGGGTCTTGCTCTTAACTGTCAGCCTTGCAATGCCTCATGGGACTTGTCGTTTTTCAACAGCTGGAGGGCCACCAGTTTGAGACCTCTGCTTTACACACACATGAACTTTAATGACATCCCAGTCTTAGTCCGTAGGGTTCAATATTGAGTTGGCCCTTTGCAGCTATAACAGCTTCACCTCTTCTGGGAAGACCGTCCACAAGGTTTAGGAGGGTGTCTATGGGAATTCTTTCCTGAATCCTTTGTGCACTGGTCCAAATAATTTGGTGGAGGGGGGGAGAATTATGGTGTGGGGGGTTGTTTTTCAGGGATTGTTCCAGTGAAAGAAACTCTTAAGGCGTCAGCATACCAAGACATTTTGGACAATTTCATGCTCCCAACTTTGTGGGAACAGTTTGGGGACGGAACCTTCCTGTTCCAACATGACTGCCCACCAGTGTACAAAGCAAGGTCCATAAAGACATGGATGAGCGAGTTTGGGGTGGAGGAACTTGACTGTCCTTACCTCAACCTGATAGAGCACCTTTGGGATGAATTAGAGAGAAGACTCTCATCAAACATCCAACATCAGTGCCTGACCTCACAAATGCGCTTCTGGAAGAATGGTCAAATATTCCCATAGACACATCTCCTAAACCTTGTGGACGGCCTTCCCAGAAGAGTTGAAGCTGTTATAGCTGCAAAGGGCGGAGCCAACTCAATATTGAACCCTACGGACGAAGACTGGGATGCCATTAAAGTTCATGTGCGTGTAAAGGCAGGTGTCCCAATACTTTTGGGACGCCTGCCAAAATACTTTTGAGAATATAGTATATATTCTTACAGATGCAACCGTCCCTTTGAGCGCAACCATATGATGAGGCCCGCAATGAAATTGAATTTGACACCCCTGGGACTTCATGAATCTGATGTTTGTTAATGAGAAAATGCCAAGCATCCTCAATGACCCACAACCTAAATGTCTGAAAATCGGGAACCGTGGCTCACCTACGTCTTACCATCCCTGAATCCCTCCAACCTGAGCATTCTATAACTCATCTGATCTCTTGACTCGAGTCTGTGGGTGATATATACTAATATACCTCTTCCCTCCTGTACCCCCCACTTTGTACCTTCTCATTCCACCCCAATTTCTGTTCCCTTCTCATTCCTCCCCGGATCCACCGGCTCCAATGGCAACCCAAACTGCCCATAGGCTTTAGCTACCTTGTCTAAGTGTCTGAAGGAAGTGGATGTCGGAGACTGAACAATGACTGTTCTAGATGTTTGCTCGAAAATATCATTTTTCTTTTTCCCAACAGTATTAACCCCTTCACCACCACCCAGCACATTCACTGCCTTATCAATATTATTGCTGTCATTTTCTGGCACATTTATAGTTCCTGCCGTGTCCACAGTCACCGTTGTCCCCATACACACTTCACCTCCAGGTGAAGGAGAAACAGGCTCTCTGGAGCTGGCAGCCATCTTGTTTCTAGAACTACAGGTCTCAGAAGTAGTAGCAAAATCCAGGCGTGGAGTGTATGATGGAGATCCATCCACATTGCTCTGGTGGGCTGATGACACCTCTGCCAGGGGCTCTCCCTCCATGTCTGCAGAAGGTTTCTCCACAGCAGAAACTCCAACAGGCAGCTGTTTGCAGATCTCCTTCCCTCTCTGTTCCTCAGCCGGGACACCATCCACTACAGACGGAACACCATCCACTACAGACGGAACACCATCCACTACAGCCGGGACACCATCCACTACAGACGGAACACCATCTACTACAGACGGGACACCATCCACTACAGCCGGGACACCATCCACTACAGACGGGACACCATCTACTACAGACGGGACACCATCCACTACAGCCGGGACACCATCCACTACAGACGGAACACCATCTACTACAGACGGGACACCATCCACTACAGCCGGGACACCATCCACTACAGCCGGGACACCATCCACTACAGCCGGGACACCATCCACTACAGACGGGACACCATCCACTACAGCCGGGACACCATCCACTACAGACGGGACACCATCTACTACAGACGGGACACCATCTACTACAGACGGGACACCATCCACTACAGCCGGGACACCATCTACTACAGACGGGACACCATCCACTACAGCCGGGACACCATCCACTACAGACGGGACACCATCCACTACAGACGGGACACCATCCACTACAGCCGGGACACTATCTACTACAGCCGGGACACCATCCACTACAGCCGGGACACCATCCACTACAGACGGGACACCATCCACTACAGCCGGGACACCATCCACTACAGCCGGGACACTATCTACTACAGCCGGGACACCATCCACTACAGCCGGGACACCATCCACTACAGACGGGACACCATCCACTACAGCCGGGACACTATCTACTACAGCCGGGACACCATCCACTACAGCCGGGACACCATCCACTACAGACGGGACACCATCCACTACAGCCGGGACACCATCCACTACAGCCGGGACACCATCCACTACAGCCGGGACACTATCTACTACAGCCGGGACACCATCCACTACAGCCGGGACACCATCCACTACAGACGGGACACCATCCACTACAGCCGGGACACTATCTACTACAGCCGGGACACCATCCACTACAGCCGGGACACCATCTACTACAGCCGGGACACCATCCACTACAGACGGGACACCATCCACTACAGCCGGGACACCATCCACTACAGCCGGAACACCATCTACTACAGCAGGGACACCATCCACCACAGCCGGGACACCATCCACCACAGCCGGGACACCATCCACCACAGCCGGGACATCATCCACTACAGCCGGGACATCATCCACTACAGCCGGGACACCATCCACCACAGCCGGGACATCATCCACTACAGCCAGGACACCATCCACCACAACCGGGACACCATCCACTACAACCGGGACACCATCCACTACAACCGGGACACCATCCACTACAACCGGGACACCATCCACTACAACCGGGACACCATCCACTACAACCGGGACACCATCCACTACAACCGGGACACCATCCACTACAACCGGGACACCATCCACTACAACCGGGACACCATCCACTACAGCCGGGACACCATCCACTACAGCAGGTGGGGCAGACATGCTGGTAGGAGGCAGTACAGCACACTGGGATCCCTCCACCAGTGCCGGCTCTGCCTCACCCACAGGGACCTCTGATGGTTCACCAACAGACCCGTCTGCCCTCAGGGGTGACTCCATCTGTTGGATGAACTGCAGGGTGCCATGTTGACTCTCAACCCCCTGGCTGGTTCCGATTCCCCAGCCTGACATGGGGGGAGAGGTGCAGAGACAGATGAAGCCGGGTTGTCTGTTACCTGCTGATCCACAGAACTCACCGATGTCTGGCTGGAAAATCTTTTCTCATTTTTAAACTTTTCTGCAAAAAGCTTCTCCTCAGCCCTTCCAATTGTCCGAAAACGGTCAACAATCTTCTGTCTGTAGACATCCACGTTCTCAGCAGGGCCTGGACCCACAGACAGATCCTCCACCTCCTCCTCCTCACTAGGCCCCGTATCATCAGGGGAATCCCCCCCAGGGCCTCCCCCAGGATCAGGCATTATTCCTGGTCCGAGCTAGCAGGCAAGGCCCAGGCTTGAAAAAAATGGTGGTTCTCAGAGAGCTCCTTGGGTGTGTCCTCCTCCTCCTTCCCACTGATCACCAATGTAAGGAACATTCTTCTCACTGATCACCAATGTAAGGAACATTCTTCTCACTGATCACCAATGTAAGGAACATTCTTCTCACTGATCACCAATGTAAGGGACATTCTTCTCACTGATCACCAATGTAAGGAACATTCTTCTCACTGATCACCAATGTAAGGAACATTCTTCTCACTGATCACCAATGTAAGGAACATTCTTCCCACTGATCACCAATGTAAGGAACATTCTTCTCACTGATCACCAATGTAAGGAACATTCTTCTCACTGATCACCAATGTAAGGAACATTCTTCCCACTGATCACCAATGTAAGGAACATTCTTCCCACCGATCACCAATGTAAGGAACATTCTTCTCACTGATCACCAATGTAAGGAACATTCTTCTCACTGATCACCAATGTAAGGAACATTCTTCCCACTGATCACCAATGTAAGGAACATTCTTCTCACTGATCACCAATGTAAGGAACATTCTTCTCACTGATCACCAATGTAAGGAACATTCTTCTCACTGATCACCAATGTAAGGGACATTCTCCTCACTGATCACCAATGTAAGGGACATTCTCCTCACTGATCACCAATGTAAGGAACATTCTTCTCACTGATCACCAATGTAAGGGACATTCTCCTCACTGATCACCAATGTAAGGGACATTCTTCCCACTGATCACCAATGTAAGGAACATTCTTCTCACTGATCACCAATGTAAGGAACATTCTTCTCACTGATCACCAATGTAAGGAACATTCTTCTCACTGATCACCAATGTAAGGAACATTCTTCTCACTGATCACCAATGTAAGGAACATTCTCCTCACTGATCACCAATGTAAGGAACGTTCTTCTCACTGATCACCAATGTAAGGAACATTCTTCTCACTGATCACCAATGTAAGGAACATTCTTCTCACTGATCACCAATGTAAGGAACATTCTTCTCACTGATCACCAATGTAAGGAACATTCTTCCCACTGATCACCAATGTAAGGAACATTCTTCTCACTGATCACCAATGTAAGGAACATTCTTCTCACTGATCACCAATGTAAGGAACATTCTTCCCACTGATCACCAATGTAAGGAACATTCTTCTCACTGATCACCAATGTAAGGAACATTCTTCTCACTGATCACCAATGTAAGGAACATTCTTCCCACTGATCACCAATGTAAGGAACATTCTTCTCACTGATCACCAATGTAAGGAACATTCTTCCCACTGATCACCAATGTAAGGAACATTCTTCTCACTGATCACCAATGTAAGGAACATTCTTCTCACTGATCACCAATGTAAGGAACATTCTTCCCACTGATCACCAATGTAAGGAACATTCTTCCCACTGATCACCAATGTAAGGAACATTCTTCTCACTGATCACCAATGTAAGGAACATTCTTCTCACTGATCACCAATGTAAGGAACATTCTTCTCACTGATCACCAATGTAAGGAACATTCTTCTCACTGATCACCAATGTAAGGAACATTCTTCTCACTGATCACCAATGTAAGGAACATTCCCCTCACTGATCACCAATGTAAGGAGCATTCTTCCCACTGATCACCAATGTAAGGAACATTCTTCTCACTGATCACCAATGTAAGGAACATTCTTCTCACTGATCACCAATGTAAGGAACATTCTTCCCACTGATCACCAATGTAAGGAACATTCTTCCCACTGATCACCAATGTAAGGAACATTCTTCTCACTGATCACCAATGTAAGGAACATTCTTCTCACTGATCCCCAATGTAAGGAACATTCTTCTCACTGATCACCAATGTAAGGAGCATTCTTCCAAATTGAGAAATTCTGCCTTGAAATGTCTTCTCTCATGAAATACAATAATTAGCATTTTCTTGGTGTGGTGACAGGTTCACTTGAAGCTGCAAATCTCGATGAAGATGTAGAACGTTCCGGAGCCCGGGGAGTTCTCCTCATGACTCGGGAGGCACATTTGTGAGTTTATTTGTGAATGTCAGATGGCCTTTCTGTACCGAACGACTGACATCGGGAGAGCGGGATATTAAATATATCCACTTGTAAATACACACTGCTAGGGAAATATATACACCGTATACCTCTAGGTGCCTGCTCATGTCTTTAATAACACTGACAGAGAATTGTCCTGGAGGTACAATAAATAATAAAATATGACATTTTAATCCTGATAGGCAATGTGGAAAATAATTGCCAGCCAAGCCTGCAGAGATCTCAGGGGTGGAGGAGAGGAGAGCCCACAGATAATGGAATGTAAGGAATTATATTGGACGGACGTAATTAAATGGAAGGAAAGAGAAGGCTCAGCTGTACAGAAATCCACTGATTGGCTAAAGAAACATTGAGACTGTCAGTGCTCCGATTATTGTTACATTGTAACAGATTGACAACAACATGACCATTCTGATTTCCGATCTGCAATGTTTGGTGGACAGAGCATCACGAGAGCCTTGGTCTCCATAAACAGTGGCAGCCCATCCATAGGGGGCACATGGGCATCACCCCCCTCCAGGCAGTCACAATTTTTTTTTTTAAACCGGCCCTTTAAAAAAATAAAAAACAAAACAAACAAAAAAGCTCCATAAGTGCACTGTGTTCGGACGCCAGATACAGTGCTCTATGGGAAGCACCCCATCTATGCAATCAGGAGATTGCAGACACGGCGCTTCATTTGCGGGCTTTTATCCCACCTTGCGGCACTTTCCAAAGCGCCGAGTAGCTTCCGCCCAGCGCTCGTAGCATCTATTATTACGGCCGGGCAGTTTGATTGACATCTGAGTTAGATGTCACTTCCTGTTTTCTCTCTTCCATTGCGCCCGGGAGAGAGAAAACCAGAAGTATGAGGAGCGGATTCCTCCATCGCGGCTGCCAGTGGAAGGAGACACCACAGGAGAGGAGAGGACAACACAGCAAGGTAAGTACCGCTGTGCTTCCCGCGGAGAAGGGGAGGTTTGATGGGACACAGGTTGCATTTGATGGGACACAGGCTGCATGTAAGGAGGGACTCTGCTGCGGGCACCTGATGTAAGGACGGACTCCGCTGGGGATACCTGATGGCATCTGGTCACAGGCGACGTGGCAAGTGACACGCTCAGGGCTCCCACTGATTCTGCATTATGGTGAGTTGAATGATTTCATTTTATATTACAAAGTAATAATAGAAATAATGTGCTTCAATTATCCTGACACCATAACAACCATGGTGCCGGGATGATTGAAGTGCTAACACCAGCTGTTTGGAGTATCTTTATCTCCTGATTGTTAAACTTTCTAGAATACAAATATTTCTATTGTAGGATCTGGGCCTGCTGTCCCTCCATCCCTCTCTCCCTCTCCCTCCATCCCTCGTTCATCTCAGACGCTAACCACACTACCTTAGAGCCACGCCCAATATTTTGCTGAAACCACGCCCATTTTCACCAAGTGGGGGGTCAAAAAGGAAGGATGGAGGGACAGAGTGAGGAGAAAAAAAAAAGCCAATCACATGCTTATGTGCGAGGGACATCGGTCCCAAAGAGGAAGAGGCAATTCTGCCTCATCTGTGCCACCAGTACCCCCTGCCAGTGCCACCTGCCAGTGCCCACCAGTGCCACCTATCAATGCCCATGTGTGCCACCTATCAAGTGTTGCCAATCAGTGCCTCATCAGTGCCACCCTGCAGTGCTGCCTATCAGTGTAGCCAACCAGTGCTGATCACTGCCCATTATTGCCACCCATCAGTGCCCATCACTGCCTCCTATCGGTGCCCATCAGTTCCGCCTCATCAGCGTACATCAATGAAGGAGAAAAATTAAACGTTTGCAAAATTTTATAACAAAATATAAAAAATTATATATTTTTTTTTAAAAATTTGGTCTTTTAAAAAATTTTTGAACAAAATATAAAACTGTAGAGGTGATCAAATACCACCAAAAGAAAGCTCTATTTGTGGAAAAAAAAAAATGTAATTTGAGTACAGTGTTGTATGACCGCGCAATTGCCATTCAAAGTGCATCAGCGCTGAAAGCTGAAAATTGGCCTGGGCAGGAGGGGGGTTAAGTGCCCAGTAAACAAGTGGTTAAAGCCAGTTCCAAGTTTGTGATAGCTGCAGCTGCAGCTGCAGCAGCCATGAGCTTGATTTAACCCCTTGCCTACCATGCTGTTTGTAAACGTTCTTTGGTAGACAAATGTTTAAGGGGTGTATTTATTTAAAAAAAACAAAAAAAAACATAGCTGTTTATCCATTGAGACTGAATAGGGTAAAATCAAACAGTCGCAGCCTATATCCTCTACAGATTAAATGTTATTCGCTAAGAAAATTGTGTAAATTTGGATAAAATGCCACATTATGGCCACTAGATGGAGCTTAGAAACGTACCTATTTCTTATTGTACTCAGCACCTTCTAGTGGCCATAAGGTGGTATTTTTCCCTTTTTTTTGTTTTTTGTTTTTTAACGAATAATATTCGATCTGCAGAGAATATAGCCTGCAAATGTTTGATTTTGCCCCATTGGCACAGAATGAATTTACATGCAGATTAAATGCACTTTTTTTTATATTTTTTTTATTTTAATGAAAAAAAATTGATCTACAGAGAATATAGCCTGCGAACATTTGATTTTTGCCCCATTGGCACAGACTGAATTTACATGCAGTTTAAATGCATTTTTTTTAAATAATTCCCCCCTATGCAATGCAATTGTTCCTGTTATGTCTTTCAGTTTTCTGTTTTTTGAGTTTTCTATAATTATCTTAATGTTTTTATTTTTCTATTTTTTTTCTACATGCAGTTTAAATGCATTTTTTTTTTTATAATTCCCCCCTATGCAATTGTTCCTGTTATGTCTTTCAGTTTTCTGTTTTGTGAGTTTTCTTTCATTATCTTAATGTTTTTATTTTTCTATTTTTTTTTCTAGTTTTTTTCTACATGCAGTTTAAATGCATTTTTTTTTTTTTTTTTTATAATAATTCCCCCCTATGCAATTGTTCCTGTTATGTCTTTCAGTTTTCTGTTTTGTGAGTTTTCTTTCATTATCTTAATGTTTTTATTTTTCTATTTTTTTTTTTCTATTTTTTTTTTTTTAATCCTCTGTATTTGACCCTTTTTTGATAAACAGTTTTAATAAGCTTTACCATAAAGAATTATTATTGCTGTCTAGGTGAGACCCCAGTGAAGGATTTCTTGGCGGGTTGGAAGGTTCCTTTAGGCGGGTGAAGGTGTTGTCAGGATGGGAAGTGTTGATTTGCGCGGGGTGTCTGCACCGATATCCTCATACGATCGAACGCCTCTGTTGTTTGACAGGTCGCATTATTCACGGCGGATGCCGTTCCTAAGGGTGACGCCGATGGTGACTGCTCACTTTGGAAACTTTTCTTTATCGCTGAAGGACGCTGTGTACTTTTTTTTTTGTGCTGCACTTCCTCTTCTAATGTTATACACCCCCCCCCCTCCCCTCCCCCGATCCATAAATCTTAAATCTTTATTTATACAGGTTTTATTTTCTGGGAATTTATTTATCATACCATTTATCTCAAAGTTTTTTTTTTTTTTTTTTTTTTTTTTTGCTAGTACAACCGCGGCCAAAGGTTTTGAGAATGAGACAAATATCAATTTTCACAAAGGCTGCTGCCTCAGTTTTTACGATGGCGATTTGCATCTACTCCAGAATGTTATGAAGAGCGATCGGATGAATGAAGCCCCTCTTTTGCCATGAAAATTACCTTAACCACTTCAGCCCCGGACCAATTTGCAGCCAAAGGACCAACCCCCTTTTTGCGATTCGGCGCTGCGTCGCTTTAACTGACAATTGCGCGGTCGTGGCGACGTGGCTCCCACACAAAATTTTTTCCCACAAATAGAACTTTCTGGTATTTGATCACCTCTGCGGTTTTTATTTTTTGCGCTATATACAAAAATAGAGCGACACTTTTTAAAAAAATCGCATTATTTTTTGCTATAATAAACATCGCCAAAAAATATATAGAAAAACAAATATTTTCCTCAGTTGAGGCCGATACGTATTCTTCTACATATTTTTGGTTAAAAAAAAATCGCAATTAGCAAATATTCATTGGTTTGCACAAAAGTTATAGAATTTACAAAATAGGGGATAGTTTTATAGCATTTTTATTAATATTTTTTTTTTTTTACTAGTAATGGCTGCGATCAGCGATTTTTATTGTGACAGCGACATTATGGCGGACACATCGGACATTTTTGACACATTTTTGGAACCATTGTCATTTATACAGCAATCAGTGCTATTTAAAGAGGAAGTAAACCCTGATGAGTTTACTTCCTCTTTCATTCCCTGCAAAGGCAAAGCATAATGGACTACTATGCATCGCATCGCATCGCATAGTAGCCCATCATGTGTCACTTACCTGACACAGGAGCCAGCGAAGTCACCGCTGTCCCCTGTAGTCCGCCGCATCCATCTTCTTGGTGGGGTCTCATAGCTCCGCCGCTGTCATTCGGCGAAGCCGCGATGACATCACTCCCGCGCATGCGCACGGGAGCCAATACGCCCGGCAGCTCCGTCGTTGAGAATGCCGTGCTCAGTGCGCCTGCACGCCGCTGTCTACGGCGCATGCGCCGTAGACAGCGGTGCCTGATTTCGGGCAAATATCTCCTAAACCATATAGATTTAGGAGATATTGCTTGGATCTACAGGTAAGCCTTAATCTAGGCTTACCTGTAGGTCAAAGTGGTTTGTAAGGGTTTACAACCACTTTAAATGCAGTGATTCCTGTGTAAATGACACTGGCAGTGAAGGAGTTAACCACTAGGGGGCAGTGTAGGGGTTATGTGTGACGTTATGTGTTTTTTTTTTTATTTTAGTGGGACGTGGTCTGGCATGTGACATCACTAATTGTCCTTCCCTATAAAAGGGAACAGACAATCAGTGACAGCAACACAAGGAAGCACAGGAGAGTTTCGTTTGCACAGACCTCCCCTAATTCTTCAGCTCTGTGACCCGGTCCGGTCCCGCAGCCACGGAGCACAGGACCGGGTCGTGAGCGCGCCACTGGTGGCGCTCAACCGACCCACGGCTGGGCAATTAAAAAGCAACGTACAGGTACGTGCTTGTGCCCAGCCGTGCCATTCTGCCGACGTAGATTGGCGTGAGGCGGTCCTTAAGTGGTTAATCCCATAAAAAAAAAAAGTCCTCTGTATTTGTTGTATTTGTTGTGAAGAAGAAGATTTCAGGGCGCCCAAGTGCCAGGAGGCATCTCTAATGCCCCGTAAACAAGTTCCGACGAAAAAAATCTGATTGGATTACGTTGTTGGAAAATCCGATCGTGTGTGGGCTCTATCGGACTTTTTCCATAGGAATTGCCGCCAGAAAAAGTTTGAGAGCCGGATCCTAAATTTTCCGACAACAAAATCCGATCGGCCTTTTTTCTGATCGTGTGAGAATTCCGACGAACAAAGTGCCACGCGCGCACAGAAAAAAATTTGGAGACGAAAGCTATTGGCTACTGGCCTCTATGTTGTCCCGTCGTACGCATATAACGTCACCTCCTTCCGAACAATCGGATTTCCCGACAACTTTGTGCGACCGTGTGTATGTGAGACAAGTTTCGGCACAAAATCCGTCGAGAAAAAAAATCAGACGGATTTCGTGGTCGGAATTTCCGACCGTGGGTATGGGGCATTGTGCCGTGGCCACACGCCCGGACTTTCCGGCAGGCTAATGCCCCGTACACACGGTTGAACATTCCGACCACAAAATCCGTCTGATTTTTTCCAGATGGATTTTGTTCGAACCTTGTGTTGCATACACACGGTCGGACAAAGTTGTCGGAGAATCTGATTGTTCGGGAAAATTGGTGATGTTCGTTGCGTACGACGGGACTGCGTAGAAGCTAGTAGCCAATAGCTTTGGTCTCGTAATTTGATCTGAGCATGCGTGGCACTTTGTCTGTCGAAATTATCTACAAACGATCGGAAAAAGTCAGATCTGATTTTTTTTTGTCGGAAAATTTTAGATCCTGCTCTTAAATTTTTTCCGTCGGAATTTCCAACGGAAAAAGTCCGATAGAGCCCACACACGATTGGATTTTCCGACAATATAATCCGATCAGACCTTTTCCATCAGATTTTCCGTCCGTGTGTACAAGGCATAAGTCCGAAGGGATCAGTCCATCGGACAATTCGATCATGTGTGGGCTAGTCCGATTGTTTTAAAAAAAAATATCAGACGGACCTAGAAATAGAACATGTTTCAAATCGATCCAACAGACTCAATTCCGACGGACTAAAATCGGGAAAATCGTTCGTCTTCATGCTGGTCTGATGGACCAAATACGACGCAAGGGCAGCTATTGGCTACTGAACTTCCTTGTTTAGTCCCGTTTACGTCATCACGTTCAAAATGATCGGACTTTCTAGCGGACTTATACCCCATACAAACGGTCGGACATTCCGACGACAAAATCCGTCTGATTTTTTCCAATGGATTTTGGCTCAAACTTGTCTTGCACACACACGGTCGCACAAAGTTGTCAGAAAATCCAATCGTTCAGAGCGCGGTGGCGTATAACACATACGACGGGACTGTAAAGAGGGCAGTAGCCAATAGCATTCATCTCGTAATTTATTCTGAGCATGCGTAGCACTTTGTGCGTCTGTATTCTCTACACGCGATCGCAATTTAAACGATCGGATTTTGTCACCGGAAACATTTTAGAACAAGATCTCAAACTTTGTGTGTCGGAAATTCCGACGGAAAAAGTCTGATGGAGCCCACACGCGATCGGAATTTCCGACAACATGGTCCGATCGCACATTTTCCGTCGCAAAGACCGACCGTGTGTACAGGGCATTAGTCCGTTTGTGTGTGGCCAAGCCCGTTCGTTCGGAATGTCCGTCGGAAAGTCTGGTTGTGTGTACACGGCATTACAGGTTACATAGTAGGTGAGGTTGAAAAAAGACACAAGTCCATCAAGTCCAACCCATGTGTGTGATCATATGTCAGTATTACATTGTATATCCTGTATGTTGTGTGATTATATGTCAGTATTACATTGTATATCCTGTATGTTGTGTGATTATATGTCAGTATTACATTGTATATCCTGTATGTTGTGTGATCATATGTCAGTATTACATTGTATATCATGTATGTTGTGTGATTATATGTCAGTATTACATTGTATATCATGTATGTTGTGTGATTATATGTCAGTATTACATTGTATATCTTGTATGTTGTGTGATTATATGTCAGTATTACATTGTATATCCTGTATGTTGTGTGATTATATGTCAGTATTACATTGTATATCATGTATGTTGTGTGATTATATGTCAGTATTACATTGTATATCATGTATGTTGCGGTCGTTCAGGTGCTTATCTAATAGTTTCTTGAAACTATCGATGCCCCCCGCTGAGACCACTGCCTGTGGAAGGGAATTCCACATCCTTGCCGCTCTTAGCCCTTGTACACACGGGTCGGACATTCCGACAACAAAATCGGTCGGATTTTGTCAGACGGATTTTGTCCGAAACTTGTGTTTCATACACACGGTCGGACAAAGTTGTCGGAAAATCCGATCGTACGTAACGTAATGACGTTATTTAGTTACGACGGGACTACGTTCAGGCTAGTAGCCAATAGCTTTGGTCTAGGAATTTGATCTGAGCATGCGTGGCACTTTGTCCGATCGGAATTCTCTACACACAATCGGACAAAGTCATGTTGTCGGAAAGATTTATAGCCCAGCTCTAAAACTTTGTCCGTCGGATATTCCGATGGAAACAGTCCGATGGAGCCCACACACGGTCGGAGTATCCGACAACACGGTCCTATCGGACATTGTCCGTCGGAATGTCCAACCGTGTGTACAAGGGCTTACAGTAAAGAACCCTCTACGTAGTTTCTCTCTCCATTTCCATTGTCTCCATCGTACTCGTTTCATTTTCAGTAAGGATGAGCCGAACACCCCCCCCCCCTGGTTCGGTTCGCACCAGAACCTGCAAACAGACCTAAACTTCGTGTGAACTTTAGAACCCTATTAACCACTTCCCGACCAGCGCACGACGATGTACGTCGACAGAATGGCATGGGCAGGCATATTGGCGTACATGTACGTCCAATATTCGTTGCTGCCGTGCCATCGGGAGCGCGCCGCCGGCTGCGCGCTCCCGCGCTGGTCGGGACCCCCGTGAGTCCGGTCGCGGGACCCGCGGACTCGATCGCCGCGGGCATCCCCGCGATCGTCTCACGGAGCGGCCGAATGGAGGAAATGCTGTATAAACAACATTTTTCCATTCTGCCTAGCAACTAGTGACGCTGATCTCTGCTCCATGTGATTGGAGCAGAGATCAGTGTACACTAAATGAAAGCCCAACCCCCCCACAGTTAGTAACACACCCCTAGGAACACTTAACCCCTACACTGCCACCCACTGGTTAACCCTTTCACTGCCAGTGTCATTTACACAGGAATCACTGCATTTATATAGCAGTGATTACTGTATAAATGACAATGGTCCCAAAAATGTGTCAAAAATGTCCGATGGGTCCCCCACAATGTCGCAGTCACAATAAAAATCGCAGATCGCCGCCATTACTAGTAAAAAAAAAAAATAATAAAAAATTATTAATAAAAATGCTATAAAACTATCCCCTATTTTGTAAACGCTATAACTTTTGCGCAAACCAATCAATAATCGCTTATTGCGATTTTTTTTACCAAAAATATGTAGAAGAATACGTATCGGCCTAAACTGAGGGAAAAAAATGTTTTTTTATATATTTTTGGGGGATATTTATTATTACAAAAAGTAAAAAATAATGTGTTTTTTTCAAAATTATCGCTCTATTTTTGTTTATAGCGCAAAAAATAAAAACCGCAGGGGTGATCAAATACCACCAAAAGAAAGCTCTATTTGTGGGAAAGAAAAGGACGTTAATTTTGTTTGGGAGCCACGTCGCACGACCGCGCAATTGTCAGTTAAAGCGACGCAGTGCCGAATCGCAAAAAGTGGTCTGGTCTTTGACCAGCAAATTGGTCCGGTCTGAAAGTGGTTAAAGTCTTTGGGACTCGAACGTTAAAAATCAAAAGTGCTAATTTTAAAGGGTAATATGCAAGTTACTGTCCTAAAAAGTGTTTGGGGACCCGGGTCCTGCCCCAGGGGACATGGATCAATGCAAAAAAAAGTTTTAAAAACTGCAGTTTTTTAGGGAACAGTGATTGTAATAATGCTTAAAGTAAAACAATAAAAGTGTAATATTCCTTTAAATTTCGTACCTGGGGGGTGTCTATAGTATGCCTGTGAAGGGGCGCATGTTTCCTGTGCTTAGAACAAAACCCTGCACAAAGTGTCATTTCTGAAGGAAAAAAAAAGTCATTTAAAAGCACTCGCGGCTATAATGAATTGTCGGCTCCCCGTAATACAGAGAACAGTCATTGAAAGTCATTTATAAAAAAAATAAATAAAAAAGTGTGGGGTTCCCCCAAATTCAATTGCCAGGCCCTTCAGGTCTGGTATGGATACTAAGGGGAACCCCGCGCCAAATTTAAAAAATATATATATTTATCTCAGCCTTTTCAGCCTGGAAGAGAGATGTTGGGTCCCCCCCCACATCTCTACATAAAGAGGACCTGTCACGCACCATCCTTATTACAGGGGATGTTTGCATTCCTTGTAATAAGAATAAAAGTGATCAAAAAAATAAAAATAAAATAAAGAAAAAGTGTCAAAATAAAAAAGTAAAAGTAAAATGCAAATGAAACAGTTTAAAAAATAAAAAAAAAGCATTTGAAAAATCGCTGCACAAATACTGCGTGACATAAAAAGTTGCAACGACTGCCATTTTATTCTGTAGGGTCTCTGCTAAAAAATATATATATATATATAATGTTTGGAGGTTCTGAGTAATTTTCTAGAAAAAAAAATGATGATTTTGACATGTAGGAGCGAAGTGGCAAAATTGACCGGGTGGGAAATGGTTAACCACTTCCCGACCGGCGCACGACGATGTACGTCGGCAGAATGGCACGGGCAGGCATATTGGCGTACAGGTATGTCCATTTCTATATGCCGCCCTGCCATCGCGTGCGTGCCGGTCGGGACCCCCGTGAGTCCGATCGCCGGTCCCCCGGACTCGATCGCTGCGGGGATACCCACGATCGTGTCACGGGGAGGCTGAACGGGGAGATGCCGTTGTAAACAGCATCTCCCCGTTCTGCCTAGCAACAAGTGACGCTGATCTCTGCTTCCTGTGATTGGAGCAGAGATCAGTGTTCACTAACACAAAGCCCAGCCCTCCCACAGTTAGTAACACGCCCCTAGGAACACTTAACTCCTTCACGGCCACCCACTGGTTAACCCCTTCACTGTCAGTGTCATTTACACAGGAATCACTGCATTTGTATAGCACTGATTGCTGTATAAATGACAATGGTCCCAAAAATCTGTCAAAAATGTAAGATGTGTCCGCCATAATGTCGCAGTCACAAGAAAAATGGCTGATCGCCGCCATTACTAATGAAAAAAAATTATTAATAAAAATGCCATAAAACTATCCCCTATTTTGTAAACGCTATAACTTTTGCACAAACCAATCAATAATCGCTTATTGGGATTTTTTTTTTACCAAAAATTTGTAGAAGAATACGTATCGGCCTAAACTGAGGGAAAATACTGTTTTTGTATATATTTTTGGGGGATATTTATTATAACAAAAAGTAAAAAAAAATTCGTTTTTTTCAAAATTGTCGCTCTATTTTTGTTTATAGCGCAAAAAATAAAAACCGCAGAGGTGATCAAATACCACCAAAAGAAAGCTCTATTTGTGGGAAAAAAGGGACGTCAGTTTTGTTTGGGAGCCACATCGCACGACCGCGCAATTGTCAGTTAAAGCGACACAGCGCCGAATCACAAAAAGTGGTCTGGTCTTTGATCAGCAAAATGGTCCGGGGCTGAAAGTGGTTAAATCAGGTTGATGTTGCCAAAAAATAAAGAGAGGTGAAAGCAGGTGAGACCAAATTTCCTCTTCTTGACACTTTAGAAAAAATAAATTTTATGATGAAAACAAGAAAAAAAAATCCTCCTATAAACCGAGAGGTGAAAGTGGAACAAAAACAAAATAATAGGAAGTGTCATTTCAGTTTAAGAATCCTTTTTGTTTCAATGTATCGGCTCCTCAGATTGGACGGCGCGCCGGCTGTAATTTGGGTCACGGTTAATTTGTCATTATTATGCGGAATGCTAATTACCGCCATTCCCCGGCAATTTGTTGCGACCCGAGGTAAATGTTGGAGACCTACAGCAACTTTCCTAAAAATGAATTAATAACGCTTGTAGCGAGGGACTGAAGCATTAACATCGGCGACCTTCATTTGAATATCGGCAACGCGTTCGCTGCCTCGCAAGTTTACTAGAAAATCTGCGCCGGTCTTCAGGGACTAATCCTTGTGTCGGAAACGTTGTACACACGCCGGGAAAAGTCTGCCGTCATCTAAACTGGTTAATAGTTGAAGGAAACCAACCAAAGAGCAATAAAAAAATGATCAACTGCAAAATAAATTAAGCAAATAAGATCATTTTTATTGCATTTTTAACCACTTGCCGCCCGCCCTATAGGCAAATGACGGCGGCAAAGTGGTTTCAAAATCCTGACCGGACGTCATATGATGTCCTCAGGATTTTGAGAATCGCGGCGATCGTTGTTGCGGGGGGTCAGTCTGACACCCGGCAACTAAGATCCCGGTAGAGTCTCCGACGGAGACTCTTTACCACGTGATCAGCTGTGTCCAATCACGGCTGATCACAGTGTAGATAGGAAGAGTCGGTGATTGGCTTTTCCTCACTCGCGTCTGTCAGACGTGAATAGAGGAGAGCCGATCGGCTGCTCCTCTGACGGGGGGGGGTCTGTGCTGATCAATTATCAGCGCAGCCCCCCCCAAGGATGCCCACACTGGACCACCAGGGACGCCACCAGACCACCAGGGATGCCCAGCACCAGGTATGCCCCCCTAGACCACCAGGGATGCCAGTCAGTGCCCACAATGGATGCCAATCAGTGCCCACAATGGGCATCACTGATTGGCATCTATTAGTACAAAACAATACAATACAATGTCGCCTATCAGTGCCCATCCGTGCCACCTATCAGTGCCCATCCGTGCCAACTATCAGTGCCCATCCATGCCCATCTGTGCCGCCTATCCATGCCCATCTGTGCCACCTATCCATACCAATCCGTGCCAGCTATCAGTGCCAATTTGTGCCACCTATCAGTGCCCATCCATATCGCCCATCAGTGCCACTTATCAGTGCCCATCAGTGCAACATATCAGTGCCCATCAATGCCACCTCATCAGTGCCACTTCATTGGTGCCACCTCATCAGTGCCCGTCAGTGCAGCCCCGTCAGTGCCCATCAGTGAAGGAGAAAACATACTTATTTACAAAGTTTTGAAACTGAAACAAAAAAAACATATTTATATTTCAAAATTTGCGGTCTTTTTTTATTTGTTTAGCAAAAAATGAAAACTGTAGAGGTGATCAAATACCACCAAAATAAAGCTCCATTTGTCGGAAAAAAATTATAAAAATTTCATTTGGGTACAGTGTAGCATGACCGCGCAATTGTCATTCAAAGTGCGACAGCGCTGAAAGCTCAAAATTGGTCTGGGCAGGAAGGTGTTTAAAGAGACGCCATCATCAATACCAACATTAAAAAAAAGATATATACATATTTTTATAAATTCTTTATTTGTGTGTGGACAGCAGGTGGTGAAATAAAGAATTTTATCCAAAAAAAAAATTATTTCAAAATTTTTAAATTTTTAATTTATAAATTGTTCACTAACATCTTAAAACTAGCATTTTCCTCAAAAATTACAAAATGTTCTATATTTTTTGAAAGCGGAGGCCCTGGAGAATAAAATATTGGCTGTTGAAATTTTTTTTATGTCACATGATATTCGTGTAACATTTTAAATTAACATAATTATTTTTTCTTTATACATTTTTAAAACTAACTTTTTATTTATTTATGTTTATAAATTCTTTATTTAACCACCTGCTGTCCACAGCAATTTTTTAAATTTTTTGCATACACCTTAACAACACAGTTTTTCCAAGAAAATTACAAAGCGTTATATATTTTCTGAAAGCGGAGGCCCTGGAGAATAAAATGGTGGCTGTTGCAATTTTTTATGTCACATGATATTTGTATAACATTTTAAATTAACATAATTATTTTTTCTTATAAATTCTTAAGAATTGAACTAAAATTTTATTCTTTAGAATTTATAAATTCTTTCTTTAACCACCTGCTGTCTGTGGCATTTTTTTTACTTTTCTCACACATCCTAAAATCAGTATTTTTTTTCTAGAAAATTTTGAACCACGGTTTATTTTTCAAAAGTGAACTCCTGGAGAATAAAATGGTGTCTGTTGCAATTTTTTATGTCACATGATATTTGTATAACATTTTAAATTAACATAATTATTTTTTTCTTTATAAATTCTTTAGAATTGAACTTTTTATTTATTGATATTCATAAATTCTTTATTTAACCCCCTGCTGCAATTTATTTACTTTTCCCACACATCCTAAAATCAGTATTCTTTTGTAGAAAATTTCAAAACCCTGTATATTTTTCAAAAGGGAGTTTTTTTTGATGTCACTCGATATTTGTGCAACATTTTAAAATAAAATAACTACTTTTTAGTTATTTATTCTTTATATAAATTCTTTATTTCAACACCTGCTGTCTAGGGCTATTTTTACATTTTTCACACACACTATCAGTATTTTTCATAGAAAATTACAAAACATATATTTTCTGTAAGAGGAGGTCCTGAAGAATAAAATGATGGCTGTTGCAATTTTATTATGTCACATCATATTTGTGTAACATTTTAAATTAACATCGTTATTTTTTCTTTATCATTTTCTAAAACTTGAACTACATTTTTATTTATTTATGTTTATAAATTCTTTATTTAACCACCTGCTGTCTGGGGCAATTTTTTTTTTCATTTTTCTTAAACATCCTAAAATCAGCATTTTTTTTCTAGAAAGTTACAAAACGTTATATACTTTCTGAAAGCGGAGACCCTGGAGAATAAAATGGTGGCTGTTTTCAACTTTTTATGTCACATGACATTTGTGTAACATTTTAAATCACACTAAAGATTTTTCTTTATAAATTCCTAAAAAAAAATAACTAATTTGTATTTATTTATGTTTATAAATTCTTTATTTAACCACCTGCCACCCGGGACAGTTTTTTAACTTTTCTCACACATCTTAAAATCAGTATTTTTTTCTAGAAAATGTCAAAACATTATATGTTTTTTTGAAAGTGGGTACCCTGGAGAATGAGATGGTGGCTGTTGCAATTTTTTTATGTCACATGATATTTGTGTAACATTTTAAAATAAAATCATTATTTTTTCTTTATAAATTTTTAAAACTTGAACTTTTTTTAAAATTTATGTTTATAAATTATTTATTTAACCACCTGCTGTCTGGGGCAATTTTTAAATTTTTCTTAAACATCTTAAAACCAGCATTTTTCCTAGAAAGTTACAAAACATTATATATTTTCTGAAAGCGGTGGCCCTTGAGAATAAAATGATGGCTGTTGCAACCTTGTATGTCACATGACATTTGTGTAACATTTTAAATCGAAATAATTATTTTTTCTTAATAAATTACAAAAAAATTAAACTAACTATTTATTTATGTTTATAAATTCTTTATTTAAACACCTGCTGTCTGGGGCAATTTTATTTTTTTTAAACATCCTAAAACCAGCATTTTTCCTAGAAAATTACAAAACATTGTATACAGTGGGGAGAACAAGTATTTGATACATGGCCGATTTTGTAGGGTTTCCTACTTACAAAGTATGTAGAGGTCTGTAATTTTTATCGTATGAATGTCTCCTTGTGGTTATACCGATGACCCATAGATAGGTATCCACGTTTTTGGGTAGCCACCTTTAGCTACTTACCATGGTAGCTCTTGGTGTATCCAATGGTAGGATATTTTGCTTTGTATATATGGACGTCTAACTGTAAGAGTCCAGGGCTTACTACGCATGCACCAATAGAGCGCTGCCGCAAGAGGAAATCCGTGCCAACTGAGCATGCGCCAAAGACCCATCAGTGCGCCAACCAACACCTTCGAAGAAGACCTGACGGAAAAAAGGCAGGAAAATGCCCAGGAGGCGCACAGGAAGTGACCTTAACCTGATGGAAAAAGGCAGGAAAATGCCCAGGAGGCTCTCAGGAAGTGACCTCAACCTGATGGAAAAAGGCGGGAAAATGCCCAGGAGGCGCACAGGAAGTGACCTCAACCTGATGGATAAAGGCAGGAAAATGCCCAGGAGGCTCTCAGGAAGTGACCTCAACCTGATGGAAAAAGGCGGGAAAATGCCCAGGAGGCGCACAGGAAGTGACCTCAACCTGATGGAAAAAGGCAGGAAAATGCCCAGGAGGCGCACAGGAAGTGACCTCAACCTGATGGAAAAAGGCAGGAAAATGCCCAGGAGCGCACAGGAAGTGACCTTAACCTGATGGAAAAAGTTGGGAAAATGCCCAGGAGGCGTGTCATGGTTATGCAGTGATCTTCCTCTGGTTGCTTACCTCCCCTCATGTGTTCTGACTAAGAGGCCAGCCACTTCCACCTGGTGGTTTTTATAACCTCTCCTCTAAGCATGGCTCCACCCCAGGCCCTATCAGGGAACCCTATATTAACCTGTGCACTGCAGGCCAAGAGTGCTGATCAACCATTGTGTATTCCTTTGTGTGTTTGGCTTCCTGGTTCCTGCTTTACGTGTGCTCTATGTTTGATTCTGTTACCGACCTTGGTGTGTTCTCAATGATTCCTGTCTGCTTGTGACCTTGACCTTTTTGCATGTCCCTGACCATCCCTGTCTGCCTGTGACCCTGAACCTTTGGTGTGTACTCTGTTGTTCCTGTATGCTAGTTGCCCTGACCTCGGCCTTATTCCCTTACTATCCTTGTCGTTCCAGCCTACTGCTTCCTTCTCCTGTAGTCTACTGTGAGTGTGAGCTGTGAGACCCTAGGGGCCGCGACCTGGAGCCAGACTGCAGCGAAGTCCATCCTCACCACTGGAGGCTCTGGCGAACACCCGCTGGCTCTTAGACTCTGCGCCCTGGGGAATCTATGCTCCAGCTCCCACTGGGATCTGTGTTAGTGATCCTGTAGACCTGTGTCCTGTATCTCCCTGGGTACAATCCGCAGCAGTCAGTCCTAAGGTTCACTACCTAGCGGTGCACTTACGACTCCTACGGAGTGCATCTGTCACCTGGTCTCAGGTGACCTGTCAGTTTGATCAGCCATGGACCCGGCTGATGTGCCGCTATCCGCAGATGACCCATTGCAGAGCTTAGTTCACAGACTGGAGATCCAAGAATCGCATCAGACCCAGGTGATGCAATTCATTAAGGATTTGGCATCCCGTGTTGAACAGGTTCAGGCCTCATTAGGACCCCGGTTCAACAACCTCAACTGCTATCTGCCGCTGCACCTATCACATCAGTCGCAGCCACACATTCATTACAACTACCAGCTCCGGTCCGTTTCTCTGGGGACTCCAAGGCTTGCAGGGGGTTCCTTAGCCAGTGCACAATTCCTTTTGAACTTCAGCCCCAAAACTTCCTGTCCGATCGGGCGAAAGTAGCATATATTATATCCCTCCTGTCCGGCGAGGCACTAGCTTGGGCTGCCCCTCTGTGGGAACTGAATGATCCAGTGGTTTCTAGCCTGTCTGATTTCTTGAAACTTTTTCGGAATATCTTTGAGGAACCGGGTCGCGTCTCCTCAGCGGCTAGCGCTCTTTTACGTCTCCGTCAAGAGTCCGCTTCTGTGGGACAGTATGCTCTTCAGTTCCGTATCCTCACAGCTGAATTGAGCTGGAATAATGAGGCCCTAGTTGCAACCTTTTTACATGGCCTCTCTGATAGAGTGAAGGATGAATTGGCAGGAAGATCCCTTCCTGCTGATCACCTTGTGTAACCAGATCGATATTCGCTTTCAGGAGAGGGCCCTGGAAAAGAGACGCCAGCACTCCCCGTTCTTTAGGCAGCCTGAGCCCCCAGTCCCTTCTCTTCGATCCGAGGAGCACCCCCTGCCTACCGAGGAACCTATGCAGTTGGGCCGGACAAAGTTATCTCCCGAAGAACACGCTAGGCACAGAACTCTGGGCCTATCCCTCTATTGTGGGGCTAAAGGTAATTTCCGTGACACTTGTTCTTTGTCCAGAAAAACGCTCAGGGCTAATACATCTGGAAGGTGGAGTATTAGACCCTGAAATATCACCTTCACCTTCTCGTCTTCTCCTTTCTGTGTTGCTTCATGTCGGTGCTTCCTCTCGTTCGGTCTCAGCACATCTGGATTCCAGAGCCGCTGCCAATTTCATGGATTGGGAAACTGCATCCTCCATGAGACTTACCCTTTTGCCCCTTACAACGCCATTGGTGGTCTTGGCGATTGATGGCACTGTTCTCCCAGGGGGCCCTATCCGCTTCCAGACCCTTCCTGTTAAGATGTCAGTAGGGACACTCCACCAGGAGTGGATATCCTTCCTTGTCTTACCTAAGGCTTCATCTCCTATCATATTAGGTCTTCCTTGGTTACGGCTCCATTCTCCACATGTTGACTGGTCTGCTGGACACATCCTGGCTTGGGGTTCCTCCTGTTCCTCTTCCTGCCTACTCAAGGATACCCCAAAAGAGAAACTTCCTGTTGCCACCATCCCAGTATCTTCTGCTCTTCCCGCTGTATATAACAATCTCTGGGATGTGTCTTGTAATAGTAAGACTGGTGCACACTCTGGGTCATGTGGTACTCTGGATGAGGGGCACACCTATGAACCTGAGTTGATCATTCACTCCAGTTTGCATGGCCATTTACCTTTGCCTGTCCCTAATCTCCCTTGGACACACAGCCAGGCTAACTTGTCTGCAAGTTCCACAGTTGCTATGCCCTGTGATGTGATTGAGATGGTCGCTACACCTGACAATACTATTCAGTCGGCCTCTGCACCAGTTATGCCAGTCCAGCCCATGCCCAATGAGCTTCCTGCTTCTTGTTCAGGACCTTCTGTAACCTGGCCTCACCCTACTGCTACTATGTCCGTTCAAACCCATTTAAGAGGCTCAATCCATCCTTTGGATAGACTGCCTCATTCGGCCAGGTGGGGTTTTCAATCTTTTTATCAGGGCTCTCTGCATTCTGGTTGCGTTTCAGCTATCCAGCTTGACTCTTGTGACATGTCACCTTCTAACCAACCTGACCTCAGGGATCCACTGACCTCTGCCCAGTCTGGTGGTCCTGTGCTGGATGTCCAGCTTATCTTTAAGGGTCTGGGGGACCCTTCTCAGACTCCTGATCTTCTCATGCCCTTACCCATTCCTAAAAAGCCTTTAGTCCTCAAGTCCTCTCGTCCTCTCCCTACCTCGGTTCCGGTCTCTGAGGATAATCTAAAATACGAGGTTAGTTAAGTTTTGGATTCCTGGCTCCGTAAAGGCATTCTTCAGTACCTTGTACATTGGAAAGGGTTTGGCCCTGAGGAGAGGTCTTGGATCACTGCATCTGAGGTCTTTGCTCCTCGTCTGTTGAGGAGGTTCCATCTGAAGTTTCCCTTTAAGCCTGGACCAAGGCGGGGGAGGGGGGAGGCCTCGTAAGAAGGAGGGTACTGTCATGGTTATGCAGTGATCTTCCTCTGGTTGCTTACCTCCCCTCATGTGTTCTGACTAAGAGGCCAGCCACTTCCACCTGGTGGTTTTTATAACCTCTCCTCTAAGCATGGCTCCACCCCAGGCCCTATCAGGGAACCCTATATTAACCTGTGCACTGCAAGACAACAGTGCTGATCAACCATTGTGTATCATTGTGTGTTTGGCTTCCTGGTTGATGCTTTCTGTGTGCTCTATGTTTGACTCTGTTACCGACCTTGGCGTGTTCTCAACGATTCCTGTCTGCTTGTGACCTTGACCTTTTTGCATGTCCCTGACCATCCCTGTCTGCCAGTGACCCTGAACCTTTGGCGTGTACTCTGTTGTTCCTGTCTGCTAGTTGCCATGACCTCTACCATATTCCCTTACTATCCTTGTCGTTCCAGCCTGCTGCTTACTTCTCCTGTAGTCTACTGTGAGCATGAGCTGTGAGACCCTAGGGGCCGCGACCTGGAGCCAGACTGCAGCGAAGTCCATCCTCACCACTGGTGGCTCTGGCGAACACCCACTGGCTCTTAGACTCCGCGCCCTGGGGAATCTATGCTCCAGCTCCCATTGGGATCTGTGTTAGTGATCCTGTAGACCTGTGCCCTGTATCTCCCTGGGTACAATTCGCAGCAGTCAGTCCTAAGGTCCACTACCTAGCGGTGCACTTCCGACTCCTACGGAGTGCATCTGTCACCTGACAAGGCGCACAGGAAGTGACCTCAACCTGATGGAAAAAGGCGGGAAAATGACCAAGAGGTGCACAGGAAGTGACCTCAACCTGATGGAAAAGGGCAGGAAAATGCCCAGGAGGCTCTCAGGAAGTGACCTCAACCTGATGGAGAAAGGCAGGAAAATGCCCAGGAGGTGTATAGGAAGTGACCTCAACCTGATGGAAAAAGGCGGGAAAATGCCCAGGAGGCGCACAGGAAGTGACCTCAACCTGATGGAAAAAGGTGGGAAAATGCCCAGGAGACGCACAGGAAGTGACCTCAACCTTATGGAAAAAGGTGGGAAAATGCCCAGGAGGCTCTCAGGAAGTGACCTCAACCTGATGGAAAAAGGCAGGAAAATGCCCAGGAGGCTCTCAGGAAGTGACCTCAACCTGATGGAAAAGGCAGGAAAATGCACAGGAGGCCACAGGAAGTGACCTCAACCCGATGGAAAAAGGCAGGAAAATGCCCAGAAGGCTCTCATGGAGTGACCTCAACCTGATGCAAAAAGGCAGGAAAATGCCCAGGAGGCACACAGGAAGTGACCTCATACTTCCCTATATAAGCCCAGCCCAGACACTGCCAAATTGCTGGATTGTCTTCAGTCCCCCCTTGTTCCTGTGCTAGTGTGTGATCTGTCTGAACCTGTTGTGACCTGGAAACCTATTTGACTACTCTTGATTGCTGCTTGCTATTGACCTCGGATTTGTACCTTGACCACTTTGCCCCTTTTGTACTCAGCTGCCAGATTGGAACCGACCCCGGCTTGGATCTCGACCATTCTTCTTCTGATTAACCCTTTTATACTTCGTTGCCAAACTGGACTTGACCTTGGTTCGGGCCTTGGACTAAGGCTTGCACAATGCTCCGCACCCCTGGCACCCCTGCCACTCGGTGTCCCACCAAGTCTCTGTCTCCATCTCCAGAGGCTTTAAGGACCCGAGGTGCAAAGGAGGCCTCATCACTACTTCGGTCTCACATCAGGTACGTGGCCCTCGTGACACTAACCTATTGCCCCGTTCCCTTGTTATCTCCCCTTCTTCTTTCTCTTCTCCTTATCCTTTTTCTTTCTTTTTTCCTTCTCTTGTTTCTTGTTTTGTGCTCTCTGGTTTCATCCTCGTCTTCTCAAATTTTCCTCTTTTTCTTTTCCTTCTTCTCTTGTTCCTCTTTTTCTCTCCTTTTGTTTCCTCTCTTTTTCTTTTCTGTTCTCCTCTTGTCACTTAGTACCTAGTGTGGATATAGTCTATTGTATGTCCCTTCATATATGATGATGTGAGGGATCTTTCATCTCAATATATATGTTTGCTTCTATAGATAATCATTGGTTTAATACTATCCTGGCCTGGATACGATCCGATGCCCACCAGACCGTTACAGTGACTCTGACATCACCGTTCAATTACCGGATGAGGGTCCGTTCACTCTTTTTTGATTCTGCAGTCGGTACAGAGTTAATGTCATAGAATTAATTTGGTGAGGACTTATATTATTGTTAACAAATTTGTGTGTGTGTGTGTGTGTGTGTGTGTGTATATATATATATATATATATATATATATATATATATATATTGAGTACATTTATTGTAATTGATACTAATGTTATATTTTTTGTAACTTGAATAATGATATAGATATATGTTGAGCTGCCCAGAAGAAGCGGATAAGAAGTCTGCTGAAACGCGTTGGATTACTTTACATACAAGCATCTCTCAAGTTTTATGGATTGAGTATAATTTTTGTTCAATTTTGTATATGGCCTAATGCTACCAAACAAGTTCTTATACTGTGTATACTTTGTAATAAATTAATATTTTATTATCATCCATTGTTTATGTTCTTACCTCAGAGACAGCGACATATCCGGGAAAGTCCCATCCCCTCATGGGGGAATGGTGTTCTCTCCAATTTTGTTCTATTTTGATCGGTATTTATTAATATTAATTTGTTAAGTTCCATTTGTTTAGATGCGGAATTCATTATTTTGGATAATTCGTAACTTCGGATGAATTCATATTTGTTCACTAACAGCCACATTTGAACGGAAATTCCAATATTTAGAATTTAATAGTTAGTAATAGTTAAGTTATTATTAGTTAGTTATTATACCAGATTTTTGAATTTCTGAATTCCTGAATTTGCAAATTCATTAAACGGGTTTTTTCGTTAATCCGGATATTTCCGAATGAACTAATTTGTCGAAAATTAGTTAAAAAACTAATTAGGAACAAAACAAATTGCACATGTCTATTTGTTTAGCACTGATCACTCTATTGGTGTCACTGGTCCCCAAAAAGTCTCAGTTAGTGTTCGATTTGTTCACCGCAATATCACAGTTCCACTATAAATTGTTGATTTTGCGTATTTCTGAATTTACAAATTTCTGAATTTACAAATTTACAAACTTTCAAATTGATAAATTTACCAATTTTCTAATTTATGAATTTACGAATATTTGTAAAAATTAATCAAACGGGTTTTTTTGTTAATTCGGATATTTCTGAATGAACTAATTTGTCGAGATTCTTTTAAAAACTAATTTGGAACAAAACAAATTGCACATGTCTATTTGTTTAGCACTGATCACTCTATTGGTGTCACTGATCCCCAAAAAACTGTCAGTTAGTGTCCGATTTGTGCGCCGCAATATCGCAGTTCCGCTATAAATTGTTGATTTTGCGAATTTCTGAATTTACTAATTTCGGAATTTCTGAATTTACAAACTTTCAAATTTATAAATTTACCAATTTTTGAATTTATGAATTCCCAAATATTTTAAAAAATTAATTAAACGGGTTTTTCGTGAATTCAGATATTTCCAAATGAATGAATTTGTTGAAATTCATTTAAAAAATGAATTCGGAATGAAGCGAATTGCACATGTCTATTTTTTTAGCACTGATCACTGTATTGATGTCACTGGTCCCCAAAAAGTGTCAGTTAGTGTCCCATTTGTGCGCCTCAATATCGCATTTCCGCTATAAATTGTTGATTTTCTGAATTTCTGAATTTACTAATTTCTGAATTTCTGAATTTACAAACTTTCAAATTTATAAATGTACCAATTTTCGAATTTATGAATTTACAAACATTTTTAAAAATTAATTAAACGGATTTTTCGTGAATTCAGATATCTCCAAATTAACTAATTTGTTGAAATTCATTAAAAAGCTCAATCGGAATGAAACAAATTGCACGTTTTTAGCACTGATCACTGTATTGTGTCACTGGTCCCCGAAAAGTGTCAGTTAGTGTCCGATATGGTCGACGCAATATCGCAGTTTCCGCTTTAAATTGCTGATTTTGCGATTTTCTGAACTTTTGAATTTCTGAATTTTAGGATTTCAGAATGTACGAACTTATACATTTACAAATTTTCAAATTTATGAATTCACGAATATTCCTAAAAATTTGTTAAACGTGTTTTTCATCAATTCGGATATTTCCGAATGAACGAATTTGTTGAAATTCGTTAGAAAATTAATTTCGAACAAAACGAATTGCAGATGTCTATTTTTTTTTATCACTGATCACAGTATTAGTGTCACTGGTCACCAAAAAGTGTCACAGTGTCCGATTTGTCTGCCGCAATATCGCAGTTTTCGCTATGAGAAAAAAAAATATCCCCTATTTTTTTGACGCAATAACTTTAGTGCAAACCAATCAATATATGTTTATTGGGATTTTTTTTGCCAAAAATATGTAGCAGAATGTATATTGTTCTCAATTGACAGAGATTTTATTTAAAAAAAAATATTGGATATGTTTTATAGCAGATAGTAAAAAATATAGTTTATTTTTTTTCAAAATTTCACCTCTTTTTTTGTTTATAGCACAAAAAAAAAAAAACGCAGAGGTGATCAAATACCACCAAAAGAAATCTCTATTTGTGGGAAAAAAAGGACATAAATTTAATCAGTACCCACTATCAGTGCCCATCAGTACCCCCTATCAGTGCCCATTAGTGCCATATATCGGTGACGCCTGATCAGTGCCCATCAGTAAAGGAGACAAATTAGTTATTTACAAAAATTTACTGACAGAAACTAAGAAAACCTTTTTTTTTTTCAACATTTTTTTTTTAAATTAATCCAGAGATGATGATTAACCACTTCCCGCTTGGCCTATAGCAGAATAACAGCCGGGCGATGGTTCAGTTATCCTGACTTGGTGTCATATGATTCCCTGCAAGATAACAGCCGCTGCTCACCTGTGGGGGGGGGGGGGGCGCACATTGCGGTGATCGGTGGTGCGTTCAGCTAGGTTCCCTTACTTCCCTTTTAAGTTTGTGGAGCTCAGATACAGTTAAAGGTGTTGTAAACCCTCGTGCATCCTATGCCCCCCAGCCCCCCACCGTTTTACTTACCTGAGCCCTGGAATTTCAAATGCCGGAAAAGCACTCCTCCTCTCTCTGGGCTTCTCGTCTCTTGATTGAATAGATTGATAGCAGTACAGCCATTGGCTCCCGCTGCTGCCAATCAGATCCAATGTTCGTGGGCGCCAGGGGGGGCGGGGCCAAGTCCGGCATTTGTGTCTGTGGGTGCAAATGCTGGACTCGGGAGCGCACCCACAAGGTATCCCCTCCCGGGAGAGCGCTTCTCCTAGGGGGCTATCTGATGCGGGGAGGAGCCACCGGGGGACCCCATAAGAGGAGGATTGGGGGCCACTCTGTGCAAAACGAGCCGCACAGCGGAGGTAAGTACGACATGTTTGTAATTTTAAAAAAATAAAAAAAGATCCCTTACAATCACTTTAACCACTTCAGCCCCAAAAGGATTTACCCCCCTTTCTGACCAGAGCACTTTTTTGCAATTCGGCACTGCGTCGCTTTAACTGACAATTGCGCGGTCGTGCGGTGTGGCTCCGAAGCAAAATTGATGTCCTTTTTCCCCACAAATAGAGCTTTCTTTTGGTGGTATTTGATCACCTCTGTGGTTTTTAATTTTTGCGCTATAAACAAAAAAAAAAGAGCAACAATTTTGAAAAAAAAAACGCATATTTTTACTTTTTGCTGTAATAAATCTCCCCCAAAAATACCTAAAAAAATGTTTCCCTCAGTTTAGACCAATACGCATTCTTCTACATATTTTTGTAAGCGTTTATTGGTTTGCGCAAAAGTTATAGCGTCTACAAAATAGGGGATAGTTTTATGGCATTTTTATTAATATATATATATATTTTTTTACTAGTAATGGCGGCGATCAGCGATTTTTATCATGACTGCGACATTACAGCGGACGCATCGGACACTTTTGACACATTTTTGGGACCATTGGCATTAATACAGCGATCAATGCTATAAAATTGCATTGATTACTGTAAAAAAATGTCACTGGCAGTGAAGGGGTTAACCACTAGGGGGCGGGGGAGGTGTTAAGTGTGTCCTGGGCAGGGATTCTAACTGTCTGGGGGATGGGCTGTGTGTGACGTGACACTGATCGCTGCTCCCGATGACAGGGAGCAGACCATCGGTGTCCTGTCACTAGGCAGAACGGGGAGATGCTGTATTTACATCGGCATCTCCCCCTTCTTCAGCTCCGTGACACGATCGCGTGATCTGCGTGAATTTCAAATTAGCGTAGGGGTACGTTATTTTGCCCGGCCGTGCCATTCTGCCGACGTATATTTGCTGACAGCGGTCAGCAAGTGGTTAAGTTCCACTTTAACCAGTGTTCACATATTTGTTTATGTTATTTTTATTTGTTTTTGTTTCTTTTTTTTGTTTTGTTTTTACTTTTCGTTGCCTGTGTACAGTAGAGCTGCACAATTAGGCCGTGTACACACGGGCGGACTGTCTGCCCAACTTAGTCCGCCGAAACACATTTCAGCGGACAGTCCGCTCATGTGTGGGCTTCAGCGGACTTTTTCAGCGGACAGTCTGGCGGACTAAGTCTTTCGGAATGTTGGAAAGACTGTCCGTCGGACTCACATTTCAGCGGACAGTCCGCCCGTGTGTGTGCCAGTCCGCCCTACTTTTGAAATGAGTGGACTTTTCCCGCCCGGAGAAAAGTCCGCTCATTTCGAGCGGGTATCCAGGTAGGCGGGGCCCGCGACGGAGACGTCGCTGGCCCCGCCGCCTGGTATGGACTTAAAGGGGAACCCCAACGCCGAAAAAAAATCGGCGTGGGGGTCCCCCCAAGTCCACAACAGACCCTTGTCCGAGCACGCTACCCGGCCGGCCAGGAAAGGGGGGCGAGCGAGCGCCCCCCCTCCTGAGCCGTACCAGGCCGCGTGCCCTCAACATGGGGGGTGCCTTGGGGAAGGGGGGGCCGCGCGGCCCCCCCACCCCAAAGCACATTGTCCCCATGTTGATGAGGACAAGGGCCTCTTCCCGACAACCCTGGCCGTTGGTTGTCGGGGTCTGCGGGCGGGGGGCTTATCGGAATCCGGGAGCCCCCTTTAATAAGGGGGCCCCCGGATACCGGCCCCCCACCCTATGTGAATGAGTATGGGGTACAATGTACCCCTACCCATTCACCTGTAAAATAAAAGTACCAAAAAAAAACACAACACACGAGATAAAATATTTTATTGCACAGCTCCGGGGGTCTTCCGTCTTCGGGGGTCTTCTCGCCGGACTCCTCCGCTATCTTCTTGTAGCTCTTTTGCTAGCGGAGGAGTCCGGCTTTCTTCCCCGCCGCCGGCCTCTTCTCCCGACTTCGGGGGTCTTGTCCCCCTCTTCGGTTCTTCTGCCGGGCCACCGCGCCTTCTTATAGCTCTTTTACAGGCGGTGGCCCGGTCTTCTGTCGCCACCGTCGCCGCCGCCTTCCGTTCTTCTTCTTCTTCTTCTTCTCCAGGAGATGTTGCCTCGACGATCTCTCCGGCCGGAATGCCAGAGCCACGCTGCGCGGCCACTTATATAGTGACAATGGGGCAGTGTCACATGGCTTTATGTCACATGGGTTGGTGTCACATGGTGACCCCGCCCCCTTACGATGTCATAGTCCCCATGTGACATCAACCCATGTGACGAGCCCATGTGACATATACCATGTGACACCGCCCCATTGTCACTATATAAGTGGCCGCGCAGCGCGGCTCTGGCATTCCGGCTGGAGAGATCGTCGAGGCAACATCTCCTGGAGAAGAAGAAGAAGAAGAACGGAAGGCGACGGCGGCGACAGAAGACCGGGCCACCGCCTGTAAAAGAGCTATAAGAAGGCGCGGTGGCCCGGCAGAAGAACCGAAGAGGGGGATAAGACCCCCGAAGTCGGGAGAAGAGGCCGGCGGCGAGGAAGAAAGCCGGACTCCTCCGCTAGCAAAAGAGCTACAAGAAGATAGCGGAGGATAGCGGAAGACCCCCGAAGACGGAAGACCCCCGGAGCTGTGCAATAAAATATTTTATCTCGTGTGTTGTGTTTTTTTTGGTACTTTTATTTTACAGGTGAATGGGTAGGGGTACATTGTACCCCATACTCATTCACATAGGGTGGGGGGCCAGTATCCGGGGGCCCCCTTATTAAAGGGGGCTCCCGGATTCTGATAAGCCCCCCGCCCGCAGACCCCGACAACCAACGGCCAGGGTTGTCGGGAAGAGGCCCTTGTCCTCATCAACATGGGGACAAGGTGCTTTGGGGTGGGGGGGCCGCGCGCCCCCCCCTTCCCCAAGGCACCCCCCATGTTGAGGGCACGCGGCCTGGTACGGCTCAGGAGTGGGGCGCTCGCTCGCCCCCCTTTCCTGGCCGGCCGGGTAGCGTGCTCGGACAAGGGTCTGTTGTGAACTTGGGGGGACCCCCACGCCGATTTTTTTCGGCGTTGGGTTCCCCTTTAAGTCCATTCCAGGTGGCGGGGTCAGCGACGTCTGCTTCGCGGGCCCCGCCTACCTGGAGACACGCTCGAAATGAGCGGACTTTCCTCCGCGTGTGTGGGCGAGTCCGTTCATTTCAAAAGTAGGGCGGATTGTATGGCGGACTTAGTCCGCCGTATTAGTCCGCTCAAAAAGTGCCGTGTGTGGGCAAGTCCGTTCATTCGAAAGTATGACGGACTGTCTGTCAGATTGTCTGACGGACTTAGTTGGCCAGACAGTCCGCCACGTGTGTACGCGGCCTTAATCGCCAAGAATCGTTATCGCGATCTTGACTAGATTCTTGATGATTCTTTCTATGCAAAGAATTCTCTCTGCTCTTCTAAAGCTCTCAAAAGAAAGGAAGAGAAAATCAGAATCACAACATTCTTTATCAGTTGAACTTAAGTAGAAACATTGTAACAATTTGTCAATGGAAAATACTTTGTGTGCAAGTGATAAAAGTTTAACCACTTAAACACCAAACCTTTTTCTGACATTTGTTGGTTTCAAGTAAAAATCTTTTTTCTTTTTTTTTGCTAGAACATTACTTAGAACCCCCAAACATGTGTATATATATATATATATATATATATATATATATATATATATATATATATATATATATATTATTTTTTTTATTTTTTTTGATAGAACATTACTTAGAACCCCCAAACATGTGTATATATATATATTATTTTTTTTTATTTTTTTTGATAGACACCCTAGAGAATAAAATGGTGGTTGTTGCAATATTTTATGTCGCACTGTATTTGCGCAGCGATCTTTCAAATGCGATTTTTTAAAAAAAAATTACTTTAATGAATTAAAAAAAAAAAAAAAAAAACTAACCAGTAAAGTTAGCCCCCTGTTTTTTGTATAATGTGAAAGATTTAATGATGCGAGAATCGTGATCTTTTTATTCTAAGCAAAAAAATTGTGATTCTTATTTTAACCAGAATCAAGCAGCTCTAGTGTGTAGATCTATGTTTGTCACTTCGAAACATGCTTGGGACAAACATAGATCTATACTCAGGCAAAAAAAGTTAACAAAAATGAAATATATAAATAATAAAGAAATAATTAAGTAATAATAAAAAAAAAAATGCAGACTTGATGGACTACTTGAGTCTTTTTTTTTCTGCTGTCACTTTTCTATGCTTCTATGTTACTTTTATGTGTTCCTAATGAATTTCTAATGTACTGCCTCAGCCCAGAGATCTGCTGTGAATCGCATTGTGTGGGTTCCATCTCCAGGATGCCCGGCATCAGCTGACTCCCTTGGATTGCCGCCCCCCTCCCCCGCAGTCGCCCACACTCCCTCTAATCATTGTGACAAGTTACATCACCGTACTCCAACTTCCCACAATCACCCGCAACACCGAAAGAATCATTCTATCAGGCAGGTTGTTTTTTTTTTTTTGTTTTTTTTTTTGTTACAATTATGATACAAACACTGAGTCTTCTATAATTACCGGCCTTTCATTGGATGTGACACGTTACACGCTGTCATCACCACCTCACCGCCACCTACGTGGCGAACGCTTCGCAGGATCCACTCAGCAAAAATAGATTTTATTTTATTTTTTGTATTCTAACAAATGTTCGTTATTGTACTTTGTGTTTGTTTTTTGTTTTTTTTGTTTTTTTTGTCTTGTCCCTACGACACATGAGTCCCATAAGGATTTACCCCCCTAATGACCAGGCCATTTTTTGCATCCGCTTTACCTGACAATTGCGCAGTCGTGCTACGCTGTACCCAAATAAAATCGATGTGCTTTTTTTCCCACAAATAGAGCTTTCTTTTGGTGTTATTTGATCACTTCTGTGTTTTTTATTTTTTTGCGCTATAAACAAAAAAAGATGGACAATTTTGAAAAAAAAAAACCCAAATTTTTTACTTTTTTTTTTTGCTCTAAAACTTTCCAAAAAAAAACAAATTTATTCTTCGGTTTAGGCCAATATATATTCTGTTACATATTTTCAGTAAAAAAAAAATCGCAATAAGCGTATATTGATTGATTTGCGCAGATTTTATCACGTCTACAAACTATGGGATGGATTTATGGCATTTTTATTATTATTTTTAATAATTTTTTTTATTTTATTTTACTAGTAATGGCGGCAATCAGTGATTTTTAGCAGGATTACGACGGACAGATCGGACACCTAACCGACATTTTTTACACTTTTTTGGAAACCAGTGACATTATTACAGTAATCAGTACAAAAAATACGCACTGTCACTGTACTAATGACACTGGCAGGGAAGGGGTTAACGTCAGAGGCGATCAAGGGGTAAACTGTGTTGCCTCGCTGTGTGTTCTAACTGTATGTGGGAAGGGCTCACTGGGACAACACACAGGCCCATCTTCCTTCATAGCAGAAAGACAGGATCTGTGTGATCTTCCCTATCAGAACGGAGATTTGCCTTGTTTAGGCAGATCCCCATTCTGTCACTGCAGGGGGGGATGATCACAGGTGGCCAGCGGACATAGAGTCCGCCGGACCCGCTGATTGGCTCCCCTGCTGGCCAATGGGAACTCACTTTTGTGGCCGCGTGCCCCATCGCCCCCAAAAAAGTGAGTTCCCACACCAACGTACAGCTATGGCGATTTGCATCAGGGGCCTGGCTGCGAGATGGATCTAGCAACGCGTCATCAGGGGCCTGGCTGCAAGATGGATTGGGTGCCATGTTATCAGTGGCCTGGCTGCAAGATAGATTGGGCACCACATCATCAGGGGCCTGACTGCAATATGGATCAGGAACCACATCATCAGGGGCCTGGCTGCAAGATGGATCGGGCGCCATGTTATAAGGGGCTTGGCTGCAAGATGGATAAGGCGCCACATCATCAGGGGCCTGGCTGCAAGATGGATCAGGCACCATGTCACTCAGGGGTCTGGATGCAAGATGGATCGGGTGTCCCCCGTCATCAGGGGCCTGGCTGTAAGATGGATCGGACACCACGTCACTCAGGGGCCTGGCTTTCCAGCACAGCCACTCTATACAGAAGGTCTTGCAGAACACAGTCTTAATATTATAGAAGACCGCCTTCAGCCACCTCCTTCATCTAGAAGTCTTCTAGAGCAGTGATGGCGAACCTTGGCACCCCAGATGTTTTGGAACTACATTTCCCATGATGCTCCTGCACCCTGCAGTGTAGTTGAGCATTATGGGAAATGTTGTGGCCCTTTAAAAAAAGAATAGAAAAAAAGTGCACTGTGTTCGGACGCCAGACACAGTGCACTATGGGAAGCGCCATGTCAATGCAATCACGGGATTGCCGACGAGGAGCTTCATTTGCAGAATTTTTACCTGCTTTGTAGTGCATTCCATCGCACCGAACAACTTCCGCCCATGGTATTACTACGGGCAGGTGCTTTGTTCTTCCAGATAAGATGTTACTTCTGGCTTCCCTGTGCCATGGAAATCGGAAGTGATGTCAGAAGCTCAGTGGAACGCACGGCCAAGCTGGTAAGTAAGGCTGCAAAATAGGTGAACATGTTTGCTGCTCGCAGTCCACTCTGTGTTAGGAAAGCAAATCACTATACGCTTTCCTAACACAGAACCGCCTCTCCACCAATCAGGTGCTCGGGTTTATTACCTGTCACCTGATTCGCTGAGATGACAGGCGCCGCTATTGGACGCCTATCAGGAGGCAGCAGACACAAGATGGACCCCGCTCGTTGCCGTCACCCGCTGCCCTACAGACACAGGGTAAGTGCTGGGCAGGCGGCAAAGGGTGGGGGCACACCGGCAGCATTTAATGGGCACACTGGCAGCATTTATTTAATGAGCATACTGGCAGCATTTGATGAGCACACTGGCAGCATATGATGGGCAGTTGGGCACACTGGCAGCATTTGATGGGTAGTTGGGCACACTGGCAGCATTTGATGGGCACATTGGCAGCATATGATGGGCAGTTGGGCACACTGGCAGCATATGATGGGCAGTTGGGCACACTGGCAGCATATAATGGGCAGTTGGGCACACTGGCAGCATTTGATGGGCAGTTGGGCACACTGGCAGCATTTGATGGGCACATTGGCAGCATATGATGGGCAGTTGTGCACACTGGCAGCATATGATGGGCAGTTGGGCACACTGGCAGCATATGATGGGCAGTTGGGCACACTGGCAGCATTTGATGGGCAGTTGGGCACACTGACAGCATATGAATGTCAATCACTAATATTAATTCACTAATGTCACACAACTGGGTGGGCTCAGGGCGCAGTACTCTGTGTCCCGAGCCCACCCTTTTTGAAGCCAATTAGAGCCTCGGACTCTAATTATGTCCTTCGAAAAAAAGACACAGGGTAAGTGCTGGACAGGTGGCAAGCGGGTGGGGGGCACACCAGCAGCATTTAATGGGCACACTGGCAGCATTTAATGGGCATACTGGCAGTATTTAATGGGCACACTGGCAGCATATGATGGGCAATTGGGTACAATGGCAGCATTTGATGTGCAGTTGGGCACACTGGCAGCGTTTGATGGGCACATTGGCAACATATGATGGGCAGTTGGGCACACTAGCAGCATAAGATGGGCACACTGAAAAGCATTTGATGGGCACACTGGCAGAATTTGATGGGCACACTGGCAGCATATGGCACAGTAGCTGTGTTTGATGGCACAATGGCTGCATTTGATGGGGACAATGGCTGCGTTTGATGGTCACAGTGGCTGCATTCGATGGCACAGTGGCTACGATCGATGGCATAGTGGCTGCATTTGATGGCACAGTGGCTGCATTTGATGGCACAGTGGCTGTGTTTGATGGCACAGTGGCTGCAATTGATGTTTTTGTTTTTTCAAAAAAAATTCTGTTTGTTTTCGCCCCGGCAAAAATTTTGAACACCAGCCGCCACTGACATTAGTGAATATTAATTCACTAATGTCCCACAACTGGGTGGGCTTAGGGCTCAGTGATCTGTGTCCCGAGCCCACCCTTTATGAAGCCAATTAGAGCCTCAGGGTCTAATCACGTCCTACGAAAAAAGAAAAAAAAAACCAATGTGGTGAGAATATGGGCACAGTTTACCCTCTGTGGCAAAACTTGCATGCAGATTAGGGGACGGGCGCATGAGTTGGTGCCCCTAACGGAGCTGCCTCTACCGATAAACACCACAACCCACTTATGGCTTTATTAACCGTTCCTTTCCTGACTTTACATATTCGGAATATTTCCACTATATATGAAATAAGAATAAAAAATCTTTAGCAGCCCATTGAGAATGAATACAATGTTTCTATCTGTAATAGACGTCTTATTTCGTGTTCTGATATTGCAGCAATTTCTCGTGCTTCGGAGCTCAGTGACCCCGTAAGAAAGGCCAACTTAAACTTCTACAAATGAGTCCAAAAATGATCTGGAATAAATTGTGTACTTCTCATCATATCCAGTTGTCTTGAGAGCGATCATCATCTGGAGGAATCGTTTAAAGGTCCGGAATTTTCAACAGGCGGCAATTATTATCATTATTTTTTTTTCATTTGCTCGAAGACTCGGAACATAACGACTTAGAATTCTTTGCGGCGGCCGGCTTAGTTTATGGAAGAGGATTTTGGCTGTTCTAGCCGTGGTTCCGCCTTGGAGTTTATGGGGTGTCTGCTCGAGTAGAACCCGCGTTCAATCACTTCGGAGCCAAAGGGGTCGTCATCGCTGATATATGCACCGCGTATTGACACCGCGCAAATTATACTCACAATTATGCTTAATTAGCCACCGAGGAAGCAAAAATCTCCACCAGTTACTCATGAGTTACCTAATGTTACCTAATGAGGCAAATATCTTCTGTGCAAAGACAGAACATCTAACCAATGTCTTCAAGTGCGCTCCTAGTCCAAACACAACACCCCCATCCTGACCAACAACCCACCCATCCTGACCAACAACCCCCCCATCGTGACCAACAACCCCCCCTCCTGACCAACAACCCCCCTCCCCATCCTGACCAACAACCCCCCCATCGTGACCAACACCCCCCCTCCCCATCCTGACCAACAACCCCCCCACCATCCTGACCAACAACCCCCCTCCCCATCCTGACAAACAACCCCCACCCCATTCTGACCAACAACCCCCCCCATCCTGACCAACAACCCCCCTCCCCATCCTGACCAACAACCCCCCCATCGTGACCAACACCCCCCCTCCCCATCCTGACCAACAACCCCCCCACCATCCTGACAAACAACCCCCACCCCATTCTGACCAACAACCCCCCCCATCCTGACCAACAACCCCCCTCCCCATCCAGACCAACAAGCCCCCCCATCCTGACCAACAACCTCCCCATCCTGACCAACAACCCCCCCCCCCCCATCGTGACCAACAACCGCCCCTCCCCATTCTGACCAACAACCCCCCCTCCCCATCCTGACCAACAACCCCCCCATCCTGACCAACAACCCCCCCTCCCCATCCTGACCAAAAACCCCCATCCCATCCTGAACAAACCCTCCCATCCTGACCAACAACCCCCCCATCGTGACAAACAATCCCCCCGTCCTGACCAACAACCCCCCATCCTGTCCAACAACCCCCTCCCCCATCCTGACCAACAACCCCCTATGTCATTGTATATTGCTCTGTGATCTCACCTCTTAAAGTGGTTGTAAACCCTTACAAACCACTTTGACCTACAGGTAAGCCTAGATTAAGAGATGGATGCGGCAGACTACAGGGGACAGCGGCGACTTCGCTGGCTCCTGTGTCAGGTAAGTGACACATAATGGGCTACTATGCGATGCGATGCGATGCATAGTTGTCCATTGTGCTTTGCCTTTGCAGGGAATGAAAGAGGAAGTAAACCCATCAGGGTTTACTTCCTCTTTAAAGCAGAAGTAAACAGTTTCATTTCCGGGCCATGCCGCAAATGTAACACTCCCATTGGTTGTGCTCTCAATCAAACTGTTAAACCATCCAATGGCTGGTGTCATGACTGATCACATGTGCAGCATCATGGTAGTTTTATATTAAACAGAGGCAAAGATGGCAGCTTCCTTGGCTGAAAACGATAGGGGGGTTTACTTACACATTAACCACTTCAGCCCCAGAAGATTTGGCTGCTCAAAGCCCAGGCCATTTTTTGCGATGCGGCACTGCGTCTCTTTAACTGACAATTGCGTGGTCGTGCGGCGCTGTATCCAAACAAAATTGATGTCCTTTTTTCCCCATAAATAGAGCTTTCTTTTGGTGGTATTTGATCAGCTCTGCGGTTTTTAATTTTTGTGATTTTCTTTTGGTGGCATTTGATCGCCTCTGCAGTTTTTTTTTGTGATTTTCTTTTTTGGTGGTATTTGATCGCCTCTGCGGTTTTTAATTTTTGCGATTTTCTTTTGGTGGCATTTGATCGCCTCTGCGGTTTTTTTTTTTGTGATTTTCTTTTTTGGTGGTATTTGATCGCCTCTGCGGTTTTTATTTTTTGTGCTTTTCTTTTGGTGGTATTTGATCGCCTCTGCAATTTTTATTTTTTGTGCTTTTCTTTTGGTGGTATTTGATCGCCTCTGCAGTTTTTATTTTTTGGGATTTTCTTTTTTGGTGGTGAAATGGATATTTTATAGATAGGCAACCCCTATCCTCATATTGATTACTGGTTCCAAATGAATAATAACTACTGCAGTAGGGAACCGACACAAAAGATACGCTCAGCATCTTTCCAAATAACCGTTCTCCTTTATTATGATGCATTTGAAGGTTTTTATACACATGATTACGTAGGTATCACATTAATATTACAATTGTACGTTTATGGTAACAAGGGGCGTAACATAGGCAGGCTAATTCTAATCAGGACTCGAAAGATTACAAAACATGTATTGAAAACATTATTAGTGCCGTGTACACAGTGAGGGCAGTGTGCAATACATACAAAATAGAATACAATTATATACAGAACTTACAAATTTCCATTACAGTCGTATTTGATCGCCTCTGCGTTTTTTTAATTTTTGTGATTTTCTTTATTGGTGGTATTTGATTGCCTCTGGCCTATATGTATTCTTCTACATATTTTTGGTAAAAAAATCGCAATAAGCGTTTATTGATTGGTTTTAACAAAAGTTATTGTGTCTAAAAAAATAGGGGAGAGATTTATGGCATTTTTATTATTAGTATTATTTTTTTTAAATATAATAGTAATGGTGGCAATCTGCGATTTTTATCAGGACTGCGACATTGCGGCGGACACATCGGACACTTTTGACACTTTTTTGGGACCACTGACATTTATACAGCGATCATTGCTATAAAAATGCACTTATTACTGTATAAATGTCACTAGCAGGGAAGGGGGTTAAACACCAGGGGGCGATCAAGGGGTTAACTGTGTTCATTAGGTGTGTTCTAACTGTAGGGGGGATGGGACTGTCTTGGGAGAGAGAGATCGCTGTTCATACTCAGTATGAACACAAGATCTGTCTCTGCTCCCCTGAAAGAACCGGGATCTGTACGATTTACGAAAATTGGGAAATTCAGAAATTCGGAATTCGAAAATCCAGAAATTCGAAAGTCCGAACATTTGACCATCCAAAAATAAGAAAGCAAATCCAAAATAAGAAAGAAAATCCAAAAATTCTAAATAATAACTATTAAATTATAGGTATTGGAATTTCCTTTAAAATTTGGCTGTTAGTGAATGAACCGTACCAGGCCACATGCCCTCAACATTGGGAGGGTGCTTTGGGGGTAGCCCCCCCAAACCACTTTGTCCCCATGTTAATGGGGACAAGGGCCTCATCCCCACAACCCTTGCCCGGTGGTTGTGGGGGTCTGCGGGCGGGGGGGCTTATTTGAATCTGGAAGCCCCCTTTAACAAGGGGACCCCTAGATCCCCCCCCCCTGTTTGAAATGGTAACCCTACCATTTCACAAAGAAAGTGTAAAAAATTGTAAAAAAAAAACACACAGACAGCGTTGGGATAAGTCCTTTGTTAAAAATAAAAAAAAGATTCCAGCGGTGGTAATCCACTCTCGGTATCCTGCGATGGGTGATCATCTCTCCGCGGTCCAGCGATGGATGATCTCTCCTCTCCAGGTCCAATGATGATGTCCAGCGCAGAGCATCCTGTCTCCACCGGAGACACCGCGGGGGATCCCGGCTGCCTGACAGGTCTCTTAGCTGAGGACGGGGCCACCCATCACATGACCCCGTCCCCCTCTGACGCAAGGGGAAACCCGGGCATCCCCAGTGACATGCGGGTGACCCGCCCCCCTCTGATGTAACAGAAGCCTGTGTTGGCCACTCCCAAAGCACCCGCCCAATGTTGAGGGCATGTGGCCTGGTACAGTTCAGGACGGGAGGGCGCTCTTTCGTCCCCCCTCTTTTCCTGTGGCCTGCCAGGTTGTGTGCTCGGATAAAGGGTCTGGAATGGATTTTTGGGGGGAACTCCACACCATTTTTTTTTTAATTTGGCGTGGAGTCCCCTTAAAATCCATACCAGATTTGAAGGGTCTGGTATGGATATTTGGGGGTAACCCCACATCATTTTTTTTTAATTGACGCAGGGTTCCCCTTAATATCCATACCAGACCTGCAGGCCCTGGTAATTGAATTTGGGGGGACCCCCACGCATTTTCTTTTTTATCAATGACTGTTCTCTGTATTACGGGGACCCGACAATTCATTATAACCGCGAGTGATTTTAAATTACTTTTTTTCCTTCAGAAATTACACTTTGTGCAGGGACAGTTCTAAGCACGGGAAAGATGCGCCCATTTACAGATCCATGTCCCCTGGGGCAGGACCCGGGTCGCCAAACACTTTTTATGAAAATAACTTGCATATAAGCCTTTAAAGTTAGTACTTTAGATTGTTCATGTTCGAGTCCCCTAGACTTTAATGGTGTTCGGATGGTCGAACAAATGTATTGCCTGTGCACATGTTCTGATGCAAACCGAACTGGGGGGTGTTCGGCTCATCCCTAGTCACATACAAGCATCTGAAATGGATGCACAATGATGAGCTCAGGTCAGGGACATTTTCTGAAAGCAGTGGGCCTATGTGCAGGATCATAATTTGGACCCCCGCTTTGCGCCACAGGAAAAGCTGAGTGTGATTTTCATTGATCTGAACACTGGCTGTGACACAGTAGTAAGGGTGGGGTTCAGTAGTAAGGGACACAGAGTGCCGGGGTTCAGGACTAAGGGACAGAGAGTGTCGGGGTTCAGTAGTAAGTGACACAGAGTGTCAGGGGTCAGTAGTAAGGGACACAGAGTGACGGGGGTCAGTAGTAAGGGACACAGAGTGTCAGGGGTCAGTAGTAAGGGACACAGAGTGACGGGGGTCAGTAGTAAGGGACACAGAGTGACGGGGGTCAGTAGTAAGGGACACAGAGTGACGGGGGTCAGTTGTAAAGGACACAGAGTGACGGGGGTCAGTAGTAAGGGACACAGAGTGACGGGGGTCAGTAGTAAGGGACACAGAGTGACGGGGGTCAGTTGTAAAGGGCACAGAGTGACGGGGGTCAGTAGTAAGGGACACAGAGTGATGGGGGTCAGTTGTAAGGGACACAGAGTGACGGGGGTCAGTAGTAAAGGACACAAAGGTTCAGGAATAATTTCAACAAAGTTCCCAGAAGCTCCACAGTAATTCCACAAAATGAGACCTGATTGGTTTTCTCAATCACAATGAAATCTCTTCTTTCTGAGGTGGGCGGGGCTAGAAGGTCTGTGATTGGCTTTAGAAGTGGCCAATCACAGTCTTCCTCCTTCTGGAAGAGGTTTGTGTATTCCTCCCCCTCAGTGCCTCCCCCTCAGTACCCCCCTCGGTGCCTCCCTCTCAGTGCACCCCCCCCCTCAGTGCCTCCCCTCAGTACCCCCCCTCAGTGCCTCCCCCTCAGTACCCCCCTCGGTGCCTCCCCCTCAGTACCCCCCCCCAGTGCCTCCCCTCAGTACCCCCCTCAGTGCCTCCCACTCAGTACCTCCCCCTCAGTACCCCCTCAGTACCCCCCCAGTGCCTCCCCTCAGTACCCCCCCTCAGTGCCTCCCCCTCAGTACCCCCCCTCAGTGCCTCCCCCTCAGTGCCTCCCCCTCAGTGCCTCCCGCTCAGTACCTCCCCCTCAGTACCCCCCCCTTAGGGCCTCCCACTCAGTACCTCCCCCTCAGTGCCTCCTCCTCAGTGTCTCCCCCTCAGTACCTCCTCCTCAGTGTCTCCCCTCAGTGTCTCCCCCTCAGTGCCTCCCCCTCAGTGCCTCCCCCTCAGTGTCTCCCCCTCAGTGCCTCCCCCTCAGTGCCTTCCCCTCAGTGCCTCCCCCTCAGTGCCTCCTCCTCAGTTACTCCTCCTCAGTGCCTCCCCCTCAGTACCTCCTCCTCAGTGCCTCCCCCTCAGTGCCTGCCACCTAATAACAGTGGGGGATGAACTGATGGAGAAAATAAAAGTTCAGCTGTCAGGTGAAGGCAGGATTGGCTACTCAAAAGAGAAGGGTTTTCAGGAATCACCTCAGAGTGTAGGAGATAGCTGGACAGATTGGGGTAGAGAGTTCCAGAGGATGGGGGAGGCTCAGTGAAGTCCTGGAGTTGAGCATGGGAGGAGGTGACAGGGGATCTAGAGAGCAGGAGGTCTTGGGAGGAATGAAGAGAACCATTTGGTTGGTATTTTGAGACTAGTTTAGTGATGTAGCTGGGAGCAGAGATGCACTATATTGTCAAAAGTATTGGGACACCTGCCTTTGAACACACATGAACTTTAATAACATCCCAGTCTTAGTCCGTGGGGTTCAATATTGAGTTGGCCCTCTGCAGCTATAACAGCTTCACCTCTTCTGGGAAGGCCGTCCACAAGGTTTAGGAGGGTGTCTATGGGAATGTTTGACCATTCTTCCATTTGTGAGGCCAGGAACTGATGTTGGTTGAGAAGGCCTAGCTCACAGTCTCCCCTCTAATTCATCCCAAAGGTGTTCTATCGGGTTGAGGTCAGGACTCTGTGAAGGCCAGTCAAGTTTCTCCACCCCAAACTTTTCATTCATGTCTTTAGGAACCTTGCTTTGTGCTCTGGTGCGCAGTCATGTTGGAACTGGAAGGGGCCGTCCCCAAACTGGAAAAGGTGCAAACACAAAGGAGTAGGAGCAAGGAATTGTCCAAAATGTCTTGGCATGCTGATGCCTTAAGAGTTCCCTTCACTGGAACTAAGAAGCCAAGCCCAACCCCTGAAAAACAACCTCCACACCATAACCCCCCCCCCCCCCCTCCACCAAATGATTTGGAGGGGTGGCTCAATACTTTGGGCAATATAATGTGGACGAGCGAGTTTGGGGTGGAGGAAGTTGACTGGCCTGGACAGAGTCCTGACCTCAACCCGATAGAACACCTTTGGGATGAATTAGAGGGGGACAGTAAGCCAGGCCTTCTCGTCCAACCTCAGTGCCTGGTCTCAAAAATGCTCTTCTGGAAGAATGGTCAAACATCCCCATAGACACCCTCCTAAACCTTGTGGACAGCCTTCCCAGAAGTGTTGAAGCTGTTTTAGCTGCAAAGGACGGGCCAACACAATATTGAACCTTACGGACTAAGACTGGGAGGCCATTAAAGTTCATGTGTGTGTAAAGGCAGGCGTCCCAATACTTTATACACAATATAGTGTATCTCTGCCCCCAGCTACGTCGCTGACCTAGTCTTAAAATACCAACCAAATGGTTTCTTACAAGACCTCCTGCTCTAGATGCCATGCCACCTCCTCCCATACTCACCTGCAATATAGTGTATCTTTAGGTGGACAGGGGTGCCTATAATGGAAATTCATATCAAAATACTCCAATATTCATAGGTCAAAGCAGTCCTTCTCAACCAGGGTTCCGTGGAACCTTAGGGTTCCTCCAGAGGTTGTAGGGGTTCCTTCAGCATTGGGCCATTTCTGCCTCTTGAATAAGTTCCCACCGACACCATTGATCTTTTTAGCTATCTGTAAGGAGGTAATTCTTCTCACTGACCACAAGTGTGAGGACCATTCTTCCCAATGACCACAAGTGTGAGGACCATTCTTCCCAATGACCACAAGTGTGAGGACCATTCTTCCCACTGACCACAAGTGTGAGGACCATTCTTCCCAATGAACACAAGTGTGAGGACCATTCTTCCCAATGACCACAAGTGTGAGGACCATTCTTCCCACTGACCACAAGTGTGAGGACCATTCTCCCCAATGACCACAAGTGTAAGGACCATTCTTCTCACTGACCACAAGTGTGAGGACCATTCTTCCCAATGACCACAAGTGTGAGGACCATTCTTCCCACTGACCACAAGTGTGAGGAACATTCTTCCCACTGACCACAAGTGTGAGGAACATTCTTCCCACTGACCACAAGTGTAAGGACCATTCTCCCCAATGACCACAAGTGTAAGGACCATTCTTCTCACTGACCACAAGTGTGAGGACCATTCTTCCCAATGACCACAAGTGTGAGGACCATTCTTCCCAATGACCACAAGTGTGAGGACCATTCTTCCCACTGACCACAAGTGTGAGGACCATTCTTCCCAATGACCACAAGTGTAAGGACCATTCTTCTCACTGACCACAAGTGTGAGGACCATTCTTCCCAATGACCACAAGTGTAAGGACCATTCTTCCCAATGACCACAAGTGTGAGGACCATTCTTCCCACTGACCACAAGTGTGAGGACCATTCTTCCCAATGACCACAAGTGTAAGGACCATTCTTCTCACTGACCACAAGTGTGAGGACCATTCTTCCCAATGACCACAAGTGTGAGGACCATTCTTCTCACTGACCACAAGTGTGAGGACCATTCTTCCCAATGACCACAAGTGTGAGGACCATTCTTCCCAATGACCACAAGTGTGAGGACCATTCTTCCCACTGACCACAAGTGTGAGGAACATTCTTCCCACTGACCACAAGTGTGAGGAACATTCTTCCCACTGACCACAAGTGTAAGGACCATTCTCCCCAATGACCACAAGTGTAAGGACCATTCTTCTCACTGACCACAAGTGTGAGGACCATTCTTCCCAATGACCACAAGTGTGAGGACCATTCTTCCCAATGACCACAAGTGTGAGGACCATTCTTCCCACTGACCACAAGTGTGAGGAACATTCTTCCCACTGACCACAAGTGTGAGGACCATTCTTCTCACTGACCACAAGTGTGAGGACCATTCTTCCCAATGACCACAAGTGTGAGGACCATTCTTCCCAATGACCACAAGTGTGAGGACCATTCTTCCCAATGACCACAAGTGTGAGGACCATTCTTCCCAATGACCACAAGTGTGAGGACCATTCTTCCCAATGACCACAAGTGTGAGGACCATTCTTCTCACTGACCATCACACTATTGTATCATGAGTTGTAGATTTCTCATTTTTAGCAGGGGGTTCCCCGAGACCAGAGAACTATTTCATGGGTTCCTCTGTGTTGAAAAGGTTGGGTCAAAGGGTAGAAGTCCTGAACCAATAGATTCCTCTACCGGATATAGACTTTTGGGCTGACCCACACCAACCACACACACGCTCTAGGTATCATATAAATGTACTCACCGAGGCCAAGATGCCGAGAGCGGTCACTGTTGCGACTCGCTGCAGACCACCCCTGAAGGTGGCACAGAGGGTGGTTGCACCAAGAGGCACAAGCTACCAGTAGGACAGTCACTTGCTAGTAGATCAGCAGGTAGCTTGAGCAGAGCTGAAAGGTGATGTCCCGTGGGATGGTCCAGAAGCAATGGTAGCAAGTCCGTAAGGCAAAGGCAGAATCCAGGAGGCAGGCCGGGGGTCAAACGCAGTCCAGATCAGAAGACAACAAGTACCAGGAACGCTGAGACAGAAGGGTAATCCAAAGACAAGCCAGAGGTCGATCACAGGAGATAGCAGGTAAGTCCAGATGCTGGCTGAGGGTCAAACACGTTCAGAAAGCGGGAGTCCAAGGTCAAGCCAGAGGTCAGGTCAGGAGAAGATCAGCGAGGTCGATGAGGCAATCCTGGTCACAACGGGTAATGCAGATCTCAAGAGCAGACGTGGGAATCACAGCAAGCTCAAGACGAACCAGCAGTGTGTTTGGATGACCTCACTTCCTTTATAGGTCAGCGAGGGGTCACACCCTGTGTGTGTGTGCTTTAGCTTATTCCTATTGCGCACAACTGTGCGCCAGAGTGCTTTACCCGTGCGCATCTTATGACACTAGGTCAGTGATGGAGAACCTTGGCCCTCCAGATGTTTTGGAACTACATTTCCCATGATGCTCATGCACTCTGCAGTGTAGTTGAGCATCATGGGAAATGTAGTTCCAAAATATCTGGAGTGCCGAGGTTCCCCATCACTGCTCTAGGTATTCTCTTGTTGATTTAAATGTCCAGAGAGAATAATAGAAGAACGTCCTACTCCACTGGTCTGAATATATCGGAAAGATCTCCCAGAATGCATCACCGTTACTTTTAGCGGATCCACGCCAAAGGGAAGCCATCGTGAAAGAATGTGTTTATTCATTATGGGGAAAAAAAAAGTTTTCCTTTAATTATTTCAGTAATGATCTGATGGTACTTAATAATCACTTTAGCAAATGCAATGCATCCATAACTAGTGTAGGAGACATTCCACCATTAATTAGATCAAAGGATATCATGTCATGCCAACGTGTGAGTGCACCTCCGATAATTACTTGTGGCCAATGTAGTTCACAGCATAACTATAGCAGTTGTAAGATGTGAGATATTCTTTAATATGCTTAATGAACCACAAATGTAGCAAATTGCAAATGGATGAAATCATCTTCCTTTGTCGGTGGGAGTAGCAACGTAACCGGGGTCATGGCTGCCCACTTAGCAGCAGCTTCATTACCGTCTCTAGAAAGACACTGATGAAATAATGATCCCAACATAAAATGGAACTCCAAGCTCAGATAAGTCTATATCAGTTTACCCACCCTAGGATGATGAGAATAAAGGCACAGTTTACCCTCTGTGGCAAAACTTGTTACCACCCTCCTATATTGGGAATAGAGTGGAAAACCTAGCCTCTGAGCTCTTTCTGAAGCTTCATTCACCAGTAGCACGGGTCTACCCCTTCAGTTGCCTCTGGTTAAAGTCTCAACTCTTCCCTCTAGATATGGTCCTTGGGGGTACTCTTTGGCTTGGTGCTATGGTGACCCCACCCATGCTCCGGGGGGGGGGGGGGGGTGCAGTACCATATCCCTGTTACATTAGGGTATAGAGTGGAAAACCTAGCCTTGGAGCTCTTTCTGAAGCTCGATTCACCAGTAGCACGGGTCTACCCCTTCAGTTGCCTCTGGTTAAAGTCTCAACTCTTCCCTCTAAATATGGTCCTTGGGGGTCCTCTTTGGCTTGGTGCAATAGTGACCCCACCCATGCTCTGTGGGGGGGAGGGCAGTACCATCTCCCTGTTACATTAGGGAATAGAGTGGAAAACCTAGCCTTGGAGCTCTTTCTGAAGCTTCATTCACCAGTAACACGGGTCTACCCCTTCAGTTGCCTCTGGTTAAAGTCTCAACTCCCTCTAGATATGGTCCTTGGGGGTCCTCTTTGGCTTGGTGCAATGGTGACCCCACCCATGCTCCGTGGGGGGGGGGGCAGTGCCATCTCCCTGTTACGTTAGGGAATAGAGTGGAAAACCTAGCCTTGGAGCTCTTTCTGAAGCTTCATTCACCAGTAGCACAGGTCTACCCCTTCAGTTGCCTCTGGTTAAGGCAGGGGTCATCAACCCTGTCCTCAGGGCCCACTAACAGGCCAGATTTTATGTATTACCTTAGGGGGATGCAAACTAGAATATTGCAATCACTGAGCAGCAAATTATATCACCTGTGATGTATTTCAGTTATCTTGCAAACCTGGCCTGTTAGTGGGCCCCTGAGGACAGGGTTTATGACCACTGGGTTAAGGTCTCAACCCTTCCTTCTAGATATGGTCTTTGGGGTTGGTGCAATGGTGACCCCACCCATGCTCCAGAGTGGAGGAGCAGGGGCGACATTTAGGTGGCATTTATTGGAATTGATCCCCTTTCCTCCTACAGCAGTTAAAAGCCGACTTCTCCTCCTTTTCCTCACACCGGCATTCAGGAGCTACAAGAGGAAATTACATTGATTCCAGTAAATGCTGCCCCTACTCCTGTCCAGGTTCCCCGTCCTTTAGCTGCCCCCCCCCCCCTCCCCTCCTCTCCCACTGGCTGCTGAAAGTAGCAAATTGCAAATGGATGAAATCATCTTCCTTTTTCGGTGGGAGTAGCAACGTAACCGGGGTCATGGCTGCCCACTTAGCAGCAGCTTCATTACCGTCTCTAGAAAGACACTGATGAAATAATGATCCCAACATAAAATGGAACTCGAAGCTCAGATAAGTCTATATCAGTCTACTCACCCCAATATGGTGAGAATAAGGACATGGTTTACCCTCTGTGGCAAAACTTGTTACCCCTCTCCTATATTGGGAATAGAGTGGAAAACCTAGCCTTGGAGCTCTTTCTGAAGCTTCATTCACCAGTAGCATGGGTCTACCCCTTCAGTTGCCTTTGGTTAAAGTCTCAACTCTTCCCTCTACTCTAGATATGGTCCTTGGGGATCCTCTCTGGATTGGTGCAAAGGTGACCCCACCCATGCTCTGGGGGGGGGGGGGGGGGTTGGCAGTGAAGCCTCCCTGTTACATTAGGTTTTGCAAAGCCTGGAAAGACCTGGAAGATGAAATCATCTCCCTTTGTCAGTGGGAGTAGCAACGTAACCGGGGTCATGGCTGCCCACTTAGCAGCAGCTTCATTACCGTCTCTAGAAAGACACCAATGAAATAATGAACCCAACATAAAATGGAACTCCAAGCTCATATAAGTCTTTATCAGTCTACTCACTCCACTACTGTGAACATAAGGACATGGTTTACCCTCTGTGGCAAAACTTGTTGCCCCTCCTCCATGTTGGGAAAAAAATGGGAAACCCAACCTTGGAGCTTTTCCTGGAGCTTCATTCATCAGTAGCACTGGACAACCAGTTCCTTCAGTTGCCTCTGGTTACGGTCTCAACTCTTCCCTCTAGATATTGTCCTTGGTGGTCCTCCTTGGCTTGGTGCAACGGCAACCCCATCCATGCTCCAGGGGGCCCAAGCAGCCTCCCTGTGTCACATTAGGTTTTACGGAACCTGGACAGGAGCGGAGGTGTCATTTACTGGAACAGGTCCCCTTTCCTCCTGCAGCAGCTGAAAGCCGGCTTCTCCTCCTTTTCCTCCCACCAACATTCAGGGGCTGCAGGAGGAAAGGGGATTGGTTCCAGTAAATGCCGCCGCCCGCTCCTGTCCAGGTTCCCCGTCCTTTTGATGCTTCCCCTCCTTTCCTCTCCCACTGGCTGCTGTGCAGGATGTTTCAGGATGGAGAGCGAGGCTGGTAAATAAGTCATTTAATGGCCGCTTCATTTTCTCAATGAGCACAGTGATTGGTCCATACTGATTACTCACTGTGTTCATAGATAACCATATACTATGCTTCAGCTTATGAATTAACAGGAAACTGTACAGAGCTATCCCTGTTCATTCATTCTGTGCAGTTGGGGTCCTCAACTCCCTCTCAAAAGTGAGACATTAGGGGTCAGTTTAGACCCCTGATATTTTATCAAAGCCCCCCCAACAGGACTGCTTGCTAAAACAAATTGCAAAAAGTAATAAAAAAATAAAATTGTAAAATAATTATAATAAAATTGTAAAAAGTAGTAAAGAATAAAATTGTAAAATAATAATAAAAATAAAATTGTAAAAAGTAATAAAAAAATAAAATTGTAAAATAATAATAATAATAAAATTAACGGGGGGTGGGGGAGGGGATATGATCTCCTTGTATAAATACATAAGGGGGGATATGATCTCCTTGTATAAATACATAAGGGGGATATGATCACCATGTATAATACATAAGGGGGGATATGATCTTACGGACTTTGCAGCTGAGGTCTGCCGTACTTTCAAACGAACGGACTTGGCCACACACGATTAGTGATGGACGAACGTCCGACGGGACGTTTCGCGAACGCAGCCAAAAGTTCGCGAACCGCAAAGTTCGCAGCGGACCCCATTGACTTTAATGGCCGGCGAACTTTAAAAACCTCCAGGTCATATTTTCAGCCACAAAATACTTACTAGCTGTGCACACATAGTCCCACCACATGGACAATGACATAACAAAAGTATTAAGTGAATCTGGGATCGACAACGACAAGCATTCTTTTTTTATCTGTGAAATTTTGACAATTCAGGAGTGCATGAAGGCAATGGAGGGAGGCAAGGTCAGGGCAGGCTATGAAGGGGGTGCAGGAGATGATCAGTGCCACAGTCAGGGCAGTGCAGTCCTGTGCCAGTGTCCCAGTGTGCCAACCTGCCTATGCAGGGCTCCACTGCGGTGGTCCGGAGGTGCCAGTCCAGTGCTGATCCTCAGCCATGGTGCTGGCACTGCCTGCTGATTGACTTCTCCGCTGCTATCTCCCTCGCTGACACCAGCACCGAGATAGAGAGCACAGACACCAGCACTGAGATAGAGAGCACTGACACCACACCAGCACCCTGATAGAGAGCACTGACACCAGCACCGAGATAGAGAGCACTGACACCAGCACCGTGATAGAGAGAGAGCACTGACAGCAGCACTGATACCAGCAACTCGCTGCGGGACCTAAACACTGGACGTAACAAAGGGGAGGGAATTCTGATGGGATCATTGACCTAATATGCTCTCATTGCCATACTTGCTCAATGACATTGCCACCAGCATCCCTGTCCCTTTGCTAGCCGGGGGCAGGGAATTCCACAGCCACAGCTTTTTGTGCTGCTATCCTTAGCCATTGAAGTTCACTGAAATCAGAACAAAAAGTTTACAGTATACAACAAAGCAAACAAATGAAATATGGTGCAAAATTGTTTGATAAGCTCCTAGCTGCCCGGCTGGACAGGATGAAGGCACTTACCAGGGAGGCTAAGATAGGAGAGATGGAGCTGGTGGGACTGACATTCAAGCTAAGGGGGCCCAGACAACAGCAGAAGAAGATATAAAGCAAAAATCATCTTTTGGGGCAGCTTTTGGTCCCTTTTTACCAGAAGCATTTAGAAGACCACCGCCAAAAACAACAATGAAACCTGTAAAGACTTAGGGCAGCTTCTCTGCTCATTAGACCCATGTATTACAGCCCCTCTGATTACATCAGCCCCCCGTCGTAACCACTTGCTTACTGGGCACTTAAACCCCCTCCTGCCCAGACCAATTTTCAGCTTTCAGCGCTGATGCACTTTGAATGACAATTGCGCGGCCATACAACACTGTACCCAAATGAAATTTTTATTATTTTTTTCCCACAAATAGAGCTTTCTTTTGGTGGGATTTAATTACAGCTGGGAGTTTTATTTTTTGCTAAACAAACAAAAAAAAAATGCAAAAAAAACCCAAAAATCATATTTAATAGTTTGTTATAAAATTTTGCAAACAGGTAATTTTTCTCCTTCATTGAAATGCGCTGATGAGGCGGCGCTGGTGGGCACTGATAGGCTGCACTGGTGGGCACTGATAGGCTGCACTGGTGGGCACTGATAGGCACAGTTAAGGTGGCACTAATAGGCACAGCTAAGGCAGTACTGATGGGCACAGATAAGGCGGCACTAATGGGCAAAGATGGGCACAGATAAGATGGCACAGATGGGTGGCACAGATGGGTGACACGGATTGGTGGCAGGGATGGGCACTGATAGGTACCACTGATAGATGAGACTGATGGGCACTGATAGGTGGCACTGATAGGTGGCTCTGATAGGTGGCTCTGATGGGCGTCACTGATGGGCACAGATGGGTCCTGGTAGATGACACTGATGGGCTCGGATATGTGGCACTGAGGTGCAGCACTGTTGAGGCAGATTGTGGGCACTGATAGATGGCACTGTGGGCACTGATGGGTGGCACTGTGGGCACTGATGGGTGGCACTGATGGGTGGCACTTTTATCCAATATTTAGGTGGCACTGGCAGGGGGCAGGTGGGCACTGATGCGCTGGCCCCAGCTCGCCGTGATCGGGACTGAAGTCCCTCTCACGGCCGCCGGTGATCGGCTTTTTTTTTTCTCCTCACGCTGTCAGCGCGAGGAGGAAAAATAGCCGATTATCGGCTCTGTTGTGATCACATGATCAGCTGTCATTGGCTGACAGCTGATCACGTGGTAAGGGGTCGGGATCGACCCCTTGCTCCGATCTGTGATCAGGCGAGTCTCATAGACTCGCTGATCACAGAGCGCGCCACACTCGTGTACGGGACGACGTCAATAGACGTAGTCCCGGCAAAGCAGGTCCGCGCTGTAGCCGTCATTCGGCTATAGCGCGGATCTCAAGCAGTTAAACACTGTTCTTTTGACAGGCCTTAGATGTTCCCCCTTAAACGACTTCAGACCGAGCAATTTAAATTAACTTTAAGTGATCTTTTACTTAAGTAGTTAAAATTTGATATTTCAACAGTACTTGCTAACAAGTACACACGATCAGACTACCAGCCAGACTTTCCGAACAAGCGGACCTGCCCACACACGCCCAGACTTTTCCGGCGGACTAGGTCTGGCGGACAAGCCGCCGGACTATGGCGGGAGTCCACCAGACTTTTGAAATGAACGGACTTGCCCACACACGGAGTAAAGTCCGTTCATTTTGAACGTGGCTCCAGGTAGACGGAACTAGTGAAGAAGGTCAATGTCGCCACCTCCATCGGCGAGATTGACACCTTGCTAGCCCTGTCACCTGGCATGGACTTAAAGGGGAACCCCTACGCCGAAAAAAAGGCGTGGGGGTCCCCCCAAAGTCCATAGCAGACCGTTATCCGAGCACGCAGCCCGGCCGGTCAGGAAAGGGGGTGGGGACGAGCGAGCCCCCCCCCCCCTCCTGAGCCATACCAGGCAGTGTGCCTTTAACAAAGGGGGAGCTTTGGGGAAGGGGGGGCCTGCAGCCGCCCCACCCCAAAGCACCTTGTCCCCATCTTGATGAGGACATGGGCCTCTTCCCGACAACCCTGGCCATTGGTTGTCGGGGTCTGCGGGCGGGGGACTTTTCAGAATCCGGGAGCCCTCTTTAATAAGGGGGACCCCAGATTCTGGCCCCCCACCCTATGTGAATGAGTATGGGGTACTATGTACTCCTACCCATTCACCTGGTGGGAAAAAGTCTTCTTCTTCTTCTTCTTCCTCCCTTTTCCTCAGTTTAGGCCGATACTTATTCTTCTACATATTTTTGGTAAAAAAAATTGCAATTATTGATTGGTTTGCACAAAAGTTGCAGCGCTTACAAAGTAGGGGATAGTTTTATAACATTTTTATTAATATTTTATTTTTTTACTAGTAATGGCGGCGATCAGCGATTTTTATTGTGACTGCGACATTATGGCGGACACATCGGACATTTTTGACACATTTAAATGCACTGATTCCTGTGTAAATGACACTGGCAGTGAAGGCGTTAACCACTAGGGGGCAGTGTAGGTGTTATGTATGACGTTATGTTTTTTTTATTGTAGGGGGCGTGACCTCGCATGTGACATCACTGATCGTCCTTCCCTATAAAAGGGAAGAGAGGATCGGTGACAGCCACACAGGGAAGCACAGGGGAGAGGTTTATTTACACAGACCTCTCCTCGTTCTTCAGCTCTGTGACCCGATCGCGGGACACCAGCGGCGATCGGGTCCTCTGGTCCCGCGGCCACGGTCACGGAGCACAGGCTGGCGGTGCGCTCCCAACCCACGGCTGGGCACTTAAAAAGCAACGTACAGGTACGTGATTGTGCCCAGCCGTGCCATTCTGCTGACGTATATCGGCATGAGGCGATCCTTAAGTGGTTAAAGTGAAACAAAAAAAATGAAATATTTCTTGGGGGTGTCCTTAGTATGTAAAGTAGCGCATCTTTCCCATGTTCATAACAGTCCCACAGCAAAATGACATTTCTAAAGGAAAAATGTAATTTAAAATAGCTTGAGGCTGTAATGTATTGCTGGATCCTGGCAATATACATAAAAAATAATTGAAAAAAACATCATGCCCCCCCCCCCAAGTCCATTACCAGGTCCTTTGGGTCTGGTATGGATATTAAGGGGAACCCCGAGACAAAATTAAAAAAAATTCAGTGGGGGTTCCCCCAAAATCCATACCAGGCCCTTCAGGTCTGGTATGGATATTAAGGGGAAACCTGCACCAAAAAAAAAAAAAAGAATGGCGTGGGGGGCCCCCCAGGCACTAAATACTCTGAATTGCACTATATATACTATACGGTCTGCCCTATATACTCTGCAGAAAAATTGGGCCTTAGGTGTTGGTAGTGCCAGAACACTGTAACCCCTCACAGTTACTCTTGTTGGGCGCAGGAACGGGCCCTGCTGTTAAATATTATTTCCAAAATTTTAATTACATGCCCCCTGTTAAACAGGGGCAGAAAAATTGTGGCCTTGGGTGGTGGTGCCCAGGGGCGGACTGACCATTCGGGCACTCGGGCACTGCCGGAGGGCCCCATGCCACTAAGGGGCCCCATCAGGGTTTCCAGCCTCAATAAAACCAGGGACAGTATGTAAAAATCTGTGTTTTTTAAAAAAATCCCGAGATTATAGCTGCCCCGCCTCTCCAGTACCTTTTCAGTGTGTGTATGTGTATTCTGTGTGTGTATACTGTATGTGTGTGTGTATACTGTATGTGTGTGTGTGTATACTGTGTGGCCCCATAATCTATTGCCTGGAGGGCCCTATAATCTCCTATTGCCTGGGGGCCCCATAATCTCCTATTGCCCGGGGGCCCCATAATCTTCTCCTATTGCCCGGGGGGCCCATGAGTTGTCAGTCCGCCCCTGGTGGTGCCCTAAACCAAAATGATTATTGGAAGCTAGCATCATCATGATTGAGGAAAAATAGTATAGGCAGTCTTCAAGGGATCCCAGATCAAAAGTAAATTCAGTGTATATATAGATAGATATATATATATAGATATATAGATATATTGATGCACCACCCGAAGTGTATCATATACTGTACACCAACCAATTGCACTGTATATATTCAATACACTTAATGCAGAGTATATATATATATATATATATATATATATATATATATATATATATTTACTGTATTTATTGATACACTCCCTGCACTGACTGAATATAGAGTATACACTGAATGTATAGTCTATGCTAAATGCAGAGTATATGTAGATATATATATATATATATATATATATATATACGGTATATATTAGACTGACTGTATATACATATATATCAAATACACTGCCAATAAATAAAAAACCTCTGTCCATGCCACCAACACTACACGGAGGCACTCTGTAAGCAGCCTTATATGGTGTGGGGCGTGGACTTAGTCCCCCTGAGCCATGATTGGCCAAATGCACCCTGTCTTTGGCCAATCATGACTCCCACAGCAGAGTGCGCTGTAAATGGCCAATCATCATACAGCAATGCACTGCAATCTCGCAGTGCATTATGGGGCGTTCCGCGGCGCTCTAATTTCCAGTGAATGGGCCACAAACTCTTCCCTAGTAATGAACATGGGTATATTTTATACACTTACAAATGTAAAGTTCAAAAATAAAACTATATATACAGGGGCGTCGGGAGGGGGGGGGGCTGGGGGGGCTGAAGCCCCGAATGTGTCCCCCTATAGCCCCGGGTGTCAGCTCTGCAGGGTAGGGGAGAGTGCCGGTGTTCTGGCAGATAGTGTCCTGCCATCATATAGTGTCCGCCCAGGGGCAGAAGAAGCTTCGGAAAATCTCCGAAGATGAACGACGCCTGCACCGTGAGTGGAGGTGGTAGCCCCATCATCCAAGCGGACATAGGGTTCGGAAAATTAGAGTGCCCCTCGCGGGCGAGCTTTGCTTCGGCTTTGCTGCGCTTGGCTCTTTTATATTCCTGCTCTATGTCCACTTGGATGGTGGGGCTAGAACCTGGACTCACGGCGCAGGCGCCGTTCATCCTCGGATATTTTCGGAATTTGTGTGCGCAGTACACAGCGGACACTTTCCGATGGGGGACCATATGTGATAGGACACCGGGACCAATCTGATCCCGAGCGCCGCCGAGCGTGGCCGAGTGCCAGAGCAGGTCCCGCCTTCTGGAGCCTGCACGTCTACGATGGACGTCCCACCGGTCCAATGCCGGGACCGCGGGACGTGTGACGTCCATCATAGATGCTGTTGGCCCCAGAAGGCAAGAATTACAAAGAGGCTGCCGCGCCACATCCCCGCTTGGCGCTCGGGCGAGCCGCTCTCCTCTCCTCCTCTTAGAACTGGCTGCTGTGACACCACGGCTCAGACAGGTCAGTGTATGTTAATGTAGGTAGGTTAGTGTATGTAAGTCACTACCGTCAGTGTCACAGCCCAGCCAAAAAAAAAACCTGCGTCGTGTACAACACCCCTCCCCCCCCCCCCCCCGATTCCGGCTTGGACTCTGGGCTAAAGCCCCTGGTCCTTTTGCCCCCTAGCAACGCCCCTGTATATATATAAATATAAATATATATATATATATATATATATATATATATATATATATATATATATATATATATATATATATATATATATAAAAACAACAACAGGTATATTTTAAAACGGCCTATCATATACCTCTCTGCGCCAAACTAGGACCTTCACACACCTCCCAAAATTATATATATATATATACTTACGTATATGCGCTCACTTAAATGGTGAACGCACACACGTGAACGAAAACAAAAAAAAAATATATATATATATATATATATATATATATATACTTCTTTTTATGCAGATACCTGCATATATAATAAATGCTAGAACCACAGTATACTGAATAATAACTGCTGAGTATATTAAAACCCAGCAGTACGGACAATAATAGCAGCCGTTATAAAATTTATAGTAAAAATATATAGTAAAAATATATAAAAAAAGGTCATGCAAACAATTCATCAATATATATATGAGAATATCAGTATAAAAACAGCGCTTTTAAAAAGAGTCCTTTATAGAAGCCATAATATACGAAAAAATCACTAGAAAGTTCCAAGTGTGCAGATAAAGTGTCTATAGTGATCTAATCAGCGTTGCAAGGTGATCAAAGTGCTGTCAATCTTTCTTCCACCATAAACCGGGAGTGCTTCACCACATGCGATGCATACCCCCCTCGGGGGTTAAACTCACCAGACACTGCTGATAAGGTAAGCCTTAAGGAGTAGTCACTTCATTGGATATAATAATATTCATATATATCCCCCTTAGCGTTGCAGTCCCAAGCAGTCCTCCAGGTTTATCATAAAAATGAAACAAAGTGTGCACATAGCATAATACTGTTTTATTTTTTAAAAAGTTTCACACAAATCCATAAAATCCCCCACTTCAATATATGCGTACATTATCATAGAACAACATCAGCGTTACAAAAACGTGTACTTCACCGAATTTTCCGATCCCAGAACCATTCGCCAGTGTTCCACTGTGTACACTGTGTATCACTTCCTGGTCTGTGGTCAGCGGTGGAGCGCACACCTCACTTCCGGTAGCGTCGTGTAGGCCACGCCCTGACGCGTTTCGTCACTTCCGACTTCAACCGAGGGCGTGGCTACACGACGCAAGCGGCCAATATATATACAGCCCTCCCTCTCTCCGCCAGCCAATCAGATAGCAAGACAATGTCCGGCCCACACGACGCTGCACATCGTCGTGGAAACCGGACACAAACAGCCCGATAGTCAAATGCGGGGAGGAGATGTATCCATAAGCACAAACGATCGCCACATTCATCGCGACCTACTAGTTGCAGAAACAAAACGAACATTATGCCACGAGCAGCACATGAAAGAAAAGGATATACACTAAAAACTTAAAATTGCAATTAAAAATATCCTCAATTTAAAAATAACTACAGAAATCACAATAAGTACCCCAGAAGGGGGAGACCCCCGATGCAGACCTATCCACCACAAGACCCCCATTGGAGGGAACAGACACAATGGGAAAGGAATCAAACATATTCCCCAGACCACAGGAGAAACGAACGAGAGGCAGCAGAGCAAGACGAAGGGTCCAGGAAAAGAAGAAGAGAAAAGGATTAGGAGGGATTTTTAATCTAGCTGGAGCCTCTTTGACACATAAAGAAATCAATATATTGAATTTGGGATTAAAATGTGGCCTGAAGAGGCCATTAAACAAATTTAATGTATTTATAGATGTGCATAAATATATGAGGAAAATTAATATGAAAAAATATTTTTTGAATAAAAATTCCCAACCTGTTACTGCGACCTCATCAGTGCAGACTGATAGTGGTCTACGGAATAAGTCACTATTTAATCCAACTAATAGTGCCAATCAACAAATAGATGTTTTTAAAAATCTGGTGCTACGCGATTTGGAAACTCTAATACCCCAAAAAAATGCTAATCCTCGATATATACATGAAGGCATTAAGAGCTTGGAAAAGAGAAAGGAGCTGATCATAAGACCCGCTGACAAAGGGGGCGGTAGTGTTTTACTGACTAAAGATTTTTATCATAACCAACTAACAGAAATGTTGATGGAAGAAGATACGTATAAGAAACTTGATAAAGACCCTACTAAACAATATGAGTCGGAGCTGAAGGCATTAGTGGATTTCGGTGTCTCAACTGGGGTTCTAACTAACAAAGAGATGAAGTATTTGACCCCTAGTAGTTGTAGGATTCCTACTATCTATACTTTGCCGAAAATCCATAAGAGTATACAATGTCCACCTGGCAGACCAATTGTTAATGGGATAGGGTCCATCACATCCAGAATGGGCCAATATCTTGACTTATTTCTGCAAAAAAGTGTGGTACAAACAAAAGCATACTTGCAGGATACTAAAAACCTTTTACAAATATTGGAGGAGGTGGACCTAGCTGGTAAAGAAGAGGTATACTTAGTCACGGCTGATGTTGCGTCTCTATATACCATCATCCAACACGATGATGCTATTTTGGCTCTGAATTGGGCACTTAGTCAGAGAGATGATTTGACACATAACCAAAAAGTCTTCTTAAGAAATGCTCTTGATTTCTGCCTAGGACATAACTATTTTTGGTATGGCGGAAAATTCTACTCCCAAAAACGTGGCGTCGCAATGGGTGCCAAGTTCGCACCTAGCATAGCGAACCTTTTTATGGGGGAGTGGGAAGATAAGAAGATCTTCTCTGTTAAGAGACAAGAATTACTGATATACAGACGGTATATAGATGACCTGATTTTCATCTGGTCTGGAACAAGATCTTCCCTCACTGATTTCCTTGCAGAATTGAACAATAATACTAGCCACATTAAATTGACGAGTGAAATAAGTGCTGAAAGCATCAACTTTCTTGACGTTAATATCTACAGACATGGAGAAAGACTGGGGACTAAGGCCTATTTTAAACCTACAGATGCAAATAGCTATCTACCAAAGCAGAGTGGTCATCATCCGGTCTGGTTAAAGAACATTCCTAAGGGCCAAGTGACCAGGATCAGAAGAAACTGTTCCAATGACAATGACTTCTATTCCCAGGCAAATATAATTAAAGAAAATTTTTTGGAAAAAGGCTATTGTGATAAACAATTGGATAAAGTGATTGAAGGAGTAGCATCCACATCAAGAGATATCCTCTTGAATAATAATAAGGTTAATCACATTTCCAATAGTCATGAATGGAATTTCATCTCAGGATATCATTCACAATACAGAGAGGTGGAGAATATATTTTTAACACACTGGCACATCCTTTTGATGGATAAAACACTACAACCAGTGTTACCTGTAAAATCTGGGTTTATCTATAGAAGGGCTCCCAACTATGCTGACAAGATAGTCAAAAAAGTGATAGACCCTCCCACCCATCCTCCTACTTTTTGGGAAAAAGAAGGGTTTTTTGCTTGTAGACGGTGCAGGGTTTGTAAAGAAGTAAATGCACCAATAAGAGCAATGGAACGGTTTATAACAACTGGTAATAATAAAGAATTCACAATCAAAGGGTTTATTACCTGCAATACATCATATGTTGTGTACGCTTTACAATGCCCATGTGGGTTAATATATATAGGCCGGACTAAAAGACTTTTAAGGATAAGATTAGCGGAACATGTGGCTAATATTAAATTGGGTTTTAAGGACCATAACGTGTCCCTACATTTTAAGATTTGCCATAATCAAGATCCATCTGGACTCAAATTTTGGGGAGTAGAGCATATGAAACCCTCCTGGAGAGGGTCTAATTTGGTACGAGAGTTATCCAAACGCGAAACGGAATGGATATATTTGGTTGACACTTTAACACCAAAGGGGTTAAATGTGGACCTAGATATTAAAGCGGGAGTCCGCCGGGACTCCGCGTTTTTTTTTTTTTTTTTAAAGCCAGCAGCTACAAATACTGCAGCTGCTGACTTTTAAAATAGTGACACTTACCTGTCCAGCGCGCCCGCGATGACGGCACCCGAAGCCGATCGCTAGGTCGCCTGTCGGGTCCTGCCGCCGCCATCTTGGGTATGGGAATCAGGAAATGGAGCCTTTCGGCTTCATTTCCCGGTTCCCTACTGCGCATGCGCGAATCGCGCTGCGCAATAAGGACGCTCCCCGCTGCCTCTGGGAGCTGTGTGTTTCCCAGCAGGCAGCGGGGCACTTGCGGGAAGGGGCGGGCACTTGCGGAAAGGGGCGTAAGTTACGCCCCTTTCCGCAGAGAGCTGTCCCGGAAGTGGGTGCAGTTACCTGGATTATCCAGGTAACTGCACCCCCCTCCCCCCTGAAAGGTGCCGATTGTGGCACCGGAGGGGGGGAGGGTTCCGATGAGCGGAAGGTCCATTTTAGGGTGGACCTCCGCTTTAATTGCTTTATTAGTGACTATTAATTTTTGGATTGAGCCTCTCTCTTGTAATGTTGTAATATTTTAATCTAATTTTTTAGTAATATCTAGTGGGGCGGGAGGGCATTAGGTATAGTGAATGGAGTAATAAAGACATCCACGATATGGAGGTTTGTGTATGCACTGCGACATTACCTCTATGAAGTGTCTACACTTACCCATACCTACTTCTATATACAATTATCATATACATATAGAAGTCTACTGACATCGATTGGTGTCTAGTAACTGTATTTACCCTATGACCGACACACTATGTAGTACTCATTTTCTTTGTATACATATATACATATATGTTGGTTTATGCACAAAACATTTATACTGGCCTGGGTCTATGAGGCCCTATCCTTTAGAGAGACAGCCTTGAGACTTCTAATGGGTACAGAAAGTCCCTGTTTGTGTACTTTATACACATACAGGGATTAAGCGATGACTTTAGGTCTGGTTTACCCTCTTCCTTTGTTATCCATATTTATTGTGATTTCTGTAGTTAATTTTAAATTGAGGATATTTTTAATTGCAATTTTAAGTTTTTAGTGTATATCCTTTTCTTTCATGTGCTGCTCGTGGCATAATGTTCGTTTTGTTTCTGCAACTAGTAGGTCGCGATGAATGTGGCGATCGTTTGTGCTTATGGATACATCTCCTCCCCGCATTTGACTATCGGGCTGTTTGTGTCCGGTTTCCACGACGATGTGCAGCGTCGTGTGGGCCGGACATTGTCTTGCTATCTGATTGGCTGGCGGAGAGAGGGAGGGCTGTATATATATTGGCCGCTTGCGTCGTGTAGCCACGCCCTCGGTTGAAGTCGGAAGTGACGAAACGCGTCAGGGCGTGGCCTACACGATGCTACCGGAAGTGAGGTGTGCGCTCCACCGCTGACCACAGACCAGGAAGTGATACACAGTGTACACAGTGGAACACTGGCGAATGGTTCTGGGATCGGAAAATTCGGTGAAGTACACGTTTTTGTAACGCTGATGTTGTTCTATGATAATGTACGCAGATATTGAAGTGGGGGATTTTATGGATTTGTGTGAAACTTTTTAAAAAATAAAACAGTATTATGCTATGTGCACACTTTGTTTCATTTTTATGATAAACCTGGAGGACTGCTTGGGACTGCAACGCTAAGGGGGATATATATAAATATTATTATATCCAATGAAGTGACTACTCCTTAGGGCTTACCTTATCAGCAGTGTCTGGTGAGTTTAACCCCCGAGGGGGGTATGCATCGCATGTGGTGAAGCACTCCCGGTTTATGGTGGAAGAAAGATTGACAGCACTTTGATCACCTTGCAACGCTGATTAGATCACTATAGACACTTTATCTGCACACTTGGAACTTTCTAGTGATTTTTTCGTATATTATGGCTTCTATAAAGGACTCTTTTTAAAAGCGCTGTTTTATACTGATACTGATATTCTCATATATATATTGATGAATTGTTTGTATGACCTTTTTATATATATATATATATATATATATATATATATACAGTGGTGTGAAAAAGTGTTTGCCCCCTTCCTCATTTCCTGTTCCTTTGCATGTTTGTCACACTTAAGTGTTTCGGAACATCAAACCAATTTAAACAATAGTCAAGGACAACACAAGTAAACACAAAATGCAATTTGTAAATGAAGGTGTTTATTATTAAAGGTGAAAAAAAAATCCAAACCATCATGGCCCTGTGTGAAAAAGTGATTGCCCCCTAAACCTAATAACTGGTTGGGCCACCCTTAGCAGCAGCAACAACTGCAACCAAGCGTTTGCGATAATGTGCAATGAGGCTTTTACAGCGTCCTGGAGGAATTTTGGCCCACTCATCTTTGCAGAATTGTCCTAATTCAGTTACATTAGAGGGTTTTCGAGCATGAACGGCCTTTTTAAGGTCATACCACAACATCTCAATAGGATTCAGGTCAGGACTTTGGCTAGGCCACTCCAAAGTCTTCATTTTGTTTTTCTTCAGCCATTCGGTGGTGGACTTGCTGGTGTGTTTAGGATCATTGTCCTGCTGCAGAACCCAAGTTCGTTTCAGCTTGAGTACACGAACAGATGGTCGGACATTCTCCTTCAGGATCTCTTGGTAGACAGCAGAATTCATAGTTCCTTTTATCACGGCAAGTCTTCCAGGTCCTGAAGCAGCAAAACAGCCCCAGACCATCACACTACCACCACCATATTTTACTGTTGGTATAATGTTCTTTTTATGAAATGCAGTGTTCCTTCTACGCCAGATATACTTGGACACACACCTTCCAAAGAGTTCCACTTTTGTCTCATCGGTCCACAGAATGTTGTCCCAAAAGTCTTGGGGATCATCAAGATGTGTTGTGGAGAAATTGAGACGAGCTTTGATGTTCTTTTTGCTCAGCAGTGGTTTTCTCCTTGGAACTCTGCCATGCAGGCCATTTTTGCCCAGTCTTTTCCTGATGGTGGAGGCATGAACGCTGACCTTAACTGAGGCAAGTGAGGCCTGCAGTTCCTTGGACATTGTTGTGGGGTCTTTTGTGACCTCTTGGATGAGTCGTCGCTGCGCTCTTGGGGTAATTTTGGGCGGCCGGCCACTCCTGGGAAGGTTCACCACTGTTCCATGTCTTCGCCATTTGTGGATAATGGCTCTCACTGTGGTTCGCTGGATTCCCAAAGCTTTGGAAATGGCTTTATAACCCTTTCCAGACTGATAGATCTCAATTACTTTCTTTCTCAATTGTTCCTGAATTTCTTTGGGTCTCGGCATGATGTGTAGCTTTTAAGGATCTTCTGGTGGACCTTACTGTGTCAAGCAGCTCCTATTTAAGTGATGCCTTGATTGTGAACAGGTGTGGCAATAATCAGGCCTGGGTGTGGCTAGAGAAATTGAACTCAGGTGTGGACAACCACAGTTATAGTATGTTTTAACAAGGGGGGCAATCACTTTTTCACACAGGGCCATGATGGTTTGGATTTTTTTTCACCTTTAATAATAAACACCTTCATTTACAAATTGCATTTTGTGTTTACTTGTGTTGTCCTTGACTATTGTTTAAATTGATTTGATGTTCCGAAACACTTAAGTGTGACAAACATGCAAAGGAACAGGAAATGAGGAAGGGGGCAAACACTTTTTCACACCACTGTATATATATATATATATATATATATATATATATATATATATATAAAAACTGAAGTTCACATTTATCCAGGTCATGGTATACCGTATCTAGTATTTGTTGGTCGCATTTCACTGGATTTGTTTCCGAAGACATTTTGTATCTTCTCCAATACTGGCAGAAAGATACCCCAACATTTATATCAACACTGGTAGCACAAGACACCTTCATCTAATTACCATGGAATGTGGCAAGCTAGGTGTTGATTGGCCAAGAAACAAGGAGGGGGGGTGTGAGAGTTTGTGGAAGCGTCCTAAACTAGTGGCATCATCCCGTGTTTTATGTTGGATAGTCAATAGGCGTTAACTCATCTCTAGCTCCCTTGTTACCTCCTCCCATGCTCTCCTCCAGGACTTCTCCAGAGCCTCTCCCATCCTCTGGAATTCCCTGCCCCGGTATATCCGATCAGCCCCCTACCCTGTCCAACTTTAGGAGATCCAGGGAAGCCTGTCCCACACCCACCTAACAACCCCATCAAATCATTCCCCGCATCTATTACCTTTTGTACCACCCCCCCCCCCCCCCCTTTAGAATGTAAGCTCTACGAGCCGGGCCCCCTTGTCCCTTCTGTATTGTACTGTAATTGTGCCGTCCCCCCCTCTACATTGTAAAGCTCTATATATATAAAAAAAATTAACCCACGCAAAATTGTGTAAATATAATAACAAATGTAAAAAAAGAACAAAAAAAAAATAAATGTAATATAAGAAAAAATAAATAAACGCAGAGGTGGTAAAATACCACCAAAAGAAAGCTCTATTTGTTGGGAAAACAAATGGCATACATTTTGTTTGGGAGCCACGTCGCACGACCGCGCAATTGTCAGTCAAAGCGACGCAGCGCCGAATCGCAAAAAGTGCTCCGGTCTTTGGCCAGCAAAATGGTCCGGGGGTCAAGTGCTTAATATAGGGAATATTGTCATTTTAGATACAACTTTTAAAGCGGTAATACATCAAATCCATCAAAGGATCTAAATGCTGACCACAAACCCGGAGGTGTGTTTATGGTCAGCGTGGGAGAGCGTGGTGTGACCGGGCTTAGGTGAGAGGTCACACGCTCTAAGGTGAGCCCATACACCAAAGGGGGAGCGCAAGAGCAGACACGAGCACTTTACTGTTATACATAGGCGTGTGCGCACAGGGTGTGCCAGGTGTGCCTAGGCACACCCTAATCACCCCATGTGCATTATCCAGGAGCAGCACCAGGTGGGAGGTTGGGGGTGCCAGTGGTCATTGTAAATGCCCCCCATTATGTTAAAATCTAGGTTCAACTTTAGGAAACACGTTACACCCATAATTAGGGTGCATCGTAATGTGCTCCCAATAAACTGGCTCCCACCACCAGAGCCCCCTTCCTGTGACAGCAGGTGGTGCTCATGTGTGTTTCAACTTTGGGGTGCACACCTATGCTGTTCTATCATCTGTTTTATCATCTGCAATGAGCACCAGAAGAATGGAATAGTTATGAATGGACTTGATGTTGCGATTCTGTGGACACAGATTAATGCATGACCTCGTTTGGCTCAAGAGCACTTTAACCCTTTCATGACTAAGCCTATTTCTGACATTCGATGTTTACAAGTTAAAATCCGTATTTTTTACTAGAAAATTACTTAGAACCCCCAAACATTATATTATATATATATATATATATATATATATATATATATATATATATATATATATTTTAGCAGAGAATCTAGAGAATAAAATGGTGATTGCTGCAATATTTTTACGTCACGCGGTATTTGTGCAGCGGTGTTTTAAACGCAACTTTTTTTTGGAAAAGGGACACTTCCGTGAATTAAAAAAAAAAAAAAACAGTAAAGTTGGCCCAATTTTTTTTGTATAATGTGAAAGATGATGTTACGCCGAGTAAATAGATACCAAACATGTCACGTTTTATAATTGCACGCACTCGTGAAATGGCGACAAACTACGGTACCTAAAAATCTCCATAGGTGACGCTTTAATTTTTTTAAAATTTTTTTTTTACGGTTACCAGGTTAGAGTTACAGAGGAGCTCTAGTGCTAGAATTATTGCTCTCGCTCTGACGATCACGGCGATACCTCACATGTGTGGTTTGAACACCGTTTACATATGCGGGCGCGACTTCCGTATGCGTTTTCTTTGCTGCGCGAGGAAGCAGGGGAGACGGGGGCGCTTAAAATTTTTTTTTTTTCTTATTTATTTTATTTCTTTTTTTAATAATAAATTGTGTTAAAAAAAAAAATAATTATAATTTTTGATCACTTTTATTGCTGTCACAAGGAATGTGACACTCGGTCGGACTTTCCGGTGGATAATGCGCGATCGGATCTTGTTGTCTGAAAAATCCCATAGATTGTGGGCTCAATCAGACTTTTTCCGTCGGAATTTCAGACGCACAAACTTTGACAGCGGGATCTAAAATTTTCCAACAACAAAATCCGATTGTTTAAATTCTGATCGTGTGCAGACAATTCCGACGCGCAAAGTGCCACGCATGGTGCTCAAAATAAATTACGAGACGAAAGCTATTGGCTACTGGCCCTCTTTATAATTCTGTCATACCTGTTCTACCTCACCGCGTTCCGAACAATTCGGATTTTCCGACAACTTTGTGCGGCCGTGTGTATGCAACCCAAATTCGGGCCAAAATCCTTTCTGAAAAAAAATTCAACGGATTTTGTAGTCGGAATGTCCGACCGCGTGTACGGGGCATTTTAGGTGGCGACAGGTCCCTCCTTTGCATTTCAAAGTATTCAGATTGCTGTTTTTGGCGCCTTCAGAATGCTGTATATTTTTTTTTTAAACCGGCGCCATTGGCAGCCGAGTAAACAGGAAGTGACGTTGTGACGTCGCTTCCGTTTTTACAATCAGGAGACTGGAAATAAGCCGTTTCCGGCTTTGTGCCAGTCTGTCTATAATGCAAAGAAATTGGTTGGTGTGTAGGTGCCAAAGCAGTTGCTCATACTGACCCTGTGCAGCTACACCCAAAGAATTTTTTTTTATCCGTTGGGCTATCCCGGTACATGGTAATCAAAAAATAGATACCAATTAAAAAAAATATATAGAGTTTAATAAAGGCAAAATACAGTTACATAACCCTTTCCCGCCGAGCGTACGCAGATATGCGTACTCGGCTTCCGGGGGTTATACCGGGATGATGCCCGCACCTGCAGGCATCATCCCGGTACCGTTTTTTGCAGCAGGCGATTGGCTATCCAGGCATAACAACCGATGCGGCTAAAAGCCGCTCGGCTGTTATGCCGGAGGAGCGGGAGGGGACGTCCCCCCCCCCTCCCGCCGCCTCTCGCCGCTGTTACCGGTGCTCCCGCTCGATCGGGAGCACCGATCAGAGATCCGGCGCCTCCGGCTGTTGCGGAGGAACTGGAACGAAGCTGTAATCGGCTTCGTTCCAGTCTCCTCATCGTAAACACGGAAGCGACGTCATGACGTCACTTCCCGTTTACTCGGCTGCCAATGGCGCCGGTTTAAAAAAAATATCCGGTATTCAGAATCGCCGTTTTCGGCGATCTGAATACATTGAAGTGTAAAGGAGGGGTGGGAGGTCTTTTAGACCCCCGATCCCTCCATAAAGAGGACCTGTCACCACCTATTACTGTCACAAGGGATGTTTACATTCCTTGTGACAGCAATAAAAGTGATCAATTTTTATTTTTATTTTTTTAAACAATTTAGTCATTTTAAAATAAATAAAATAAATAAAAAAATAAAAAAAAAATTTTTAAAGCGCCGTCCCCGCCATCCCCGCGAGCTCGCGAAGCAAAGAAAACGCATACGGAAGTCGCGCCCGCGTATGTACACGGTGTTCAAATTACACATGTGAGGTATCGCCGCGATCGTCAGAGCGAGAGCAATAATTCTAGCACTAGACCTCCTCTGTAATGCTAACCTGGTAACCGTAAAAAAAATTTAAAGCGTCGCCTATTGAGATTTTTAGGTACCGTACTTTGTCATCAATCTACAAGTGCGCGCAATTATAAAGTGTGACATGTTTGGTATCTATTTACTCGGCATAACATTATCTTTCACATTACGCAAAAAAATTGGGCTAATTTTACTGTTTTTTTTTTTTTTTTATTCATGAAAGTGTCCCTTTTCCCAAAAAGTTGCGTTTAAAACACCACTGCGCAAATACCGTGTGACATAAAATATTGCAACAATCGCCGTTTTATTCTCTAGAGTCTCTGCTAAAAAAATATATATATATATATAATGTTTGGGGGTTCCAAGTAATTTTCTAGCAAAAAATATGGATTTTAACTTGTAAACACCAAATTCCAAAAATAGGCTTAGTCATGAAAGGGTTAAACAATAAAACTTTAAAATACTGTGTACGCCACAATTAAACTACCGGCGGGTTCCCCCTGAAGATTTTCGAATGAAGAGGAGTATACACGATTCCCTCAACTAGTTTTGCGGAAAAGACGCTTCATTGCACATCATTGCTGCCTATCAGTGCCTGTCAATGCTGTCTATCAGTGCCCATCATTGCCGCCTATCGGTGCCAATCAGTGTGGCCGATCAGTGCCCATCAGTGCCGCCTATCAGTGGAGCCTCATCAGTGCCTATCAGAGCCGCCTCATTAGTGCCTGTCAATGAAGGAGAAAAGTTACTTATTTACAAACATTTATGACAGAAAAAATATTCAGTCTTTTTTCTTTTGTTTAGCAAAAATAAAAAACCCAGTTGTGTTTAAACATCACCAAAAGAAAGCTTTATCTGTCTAAAAAAATAATAATAATGATAAAAATGTCATATGTGTACAGTGTCACATAGCCGCACAATTGTCATTCAAAGTGTGACAGCGCTGAAAGCTGAAAATTGGCCTGGGCAGGAAGGCGGTAAAAGTGCCCGGTAGGCAAGTGGTTCATCCAGCAGAGTAACGGCTAAATTTTGGCAGAATTTTCCCTAACCAATCTCCTAGGGCAGTGATGGCGAACCTCGGCACCCCAGATGTTTTGGAACTACATTTCCCATGATGCTCGTGCACTCTGCAGTTTAGTTGAGCATCATGGAAAATGTAGTTCCAAAACATCTGGGGTGCCAAGGTTCGCCATCACTGTCCTAAGGCATTAATGAACAGCCCCTTCTACTTAAGAAAGAAGGGAAAACACTTAAAGGAGAAAAGAAAAATGCTGCTGCACACCCCGAAAATTATCAAAAAAATATTTCAATATTTTTAATTCATAATATTTTTTTTTCCCCTCTCCCCATTTTATTCCCTACCATATCCCATCCTCCCTCCAGCCTTCTCCCACATTCCCCCTTTTCCTCTCTTTTGTTTATCCCTTCCCCTCTTTCCTTCACTTTTTTCCCCCCACCTCTTTTTTTTTTCCCCTCACGACACACCATTCATAAGATTGATATTTCATTTCACTCTCAAACAGTTACCTTAATTCTTATATGTCACGTGATCTAGACATTATGAAACTGGTTGTCTATCTATTATTCCCAAGGATTTAATATCTGAACTATGAGATCCTTCTATTTGTGCCAATACACAATGGAATTAAATACTTACCTTCGATGCTTTGACTGCAGGTGCTGTTCTTCCACCTCTACGCCCTGCCCGGGATTGGGAATTTCCACTTTTGTGACTTCTCGTAAGTCGCGCATGAACGGTTGCCCCCCCACCCCCCCTTCGGTGTGTCGGCTGACCGGGAACTCTCGGTGGGATCAAATGAGATGATTTTATTTTAGAGGACCTTAGGTTCAGGAGGCTTCGCACAGCCCAGTGTTATCGATAACTATAAATAGAAATGTTTACCGTGATCTCAGTTTGTATGACCAATTATGAATTTCAATTTATGCAAATATCTCCACAGTGTACACTTTAGCGTTTGATTACTGCATAATATTGTGTTTAACTCCACTGTTGTTGGTGATTAGGGATGAGCTCGGTGTTTGAGTCGAACGCATGTTCGACTCGAACAACCGGCTGTTCGCTGAAGCCAGAAATCTGTGGGCCGTTCGCGCCATATTCGCGCGGCACTCACGGCCCACAATGCGCTGCGCCATCGCAGTGCATTGCTGGCTCATGATTGGCCAAGCATGCACTGTGACCCCGCATGCTTGGCCAATCACAGCGCCGGCAGTGAGGAGAGCCATAATACTGTGGCCAATTATAGCTCAGGGGGGTTTAGTACATGCCCCACACTATTTAAGGTCTCCAGCGTGGTGGCCTTGTGTAGTGTGTTGCGGCGGTCAGGGAAAGAGGACGATAGGCAGGGAAGGTGTCTTTACTGCTTGGGAACCTAGCGCTTGTTCAGTGGGTGTTGTGTGCCTCCTGCACAGTATACACCTGAAGCTACCCTTTATTACTGGTGTTCTGTAATACAGGCATCTGCAGCAGTTAAAGTGGGTGCTGTGTGCCTCCTGCACAGTATACACCTGAAGATACCCTTTATTGCTGGTGTTCTGTAATACAGGCATCTGCAGCAGTTAAAGTGGGTGCTGTGTGCCTCCTGCACAGTATACACCTGAAGATACCCTTTATTGCTGGTGTTCTGTTTCTGTAATAAAGGCATCTGCAGAAGTTAGAGTGGGTGTTGTGTGCCTCCTGCACAGTATATACCTGAAGATACCCATTATTGCAGGTGTTCTGTTTCTGTAATACAGGCATCTGCAGCATTTACAGTGGGTGTTGTGTGCCTCCTGCACAGTATACACCTGAAGCTACCCCTTATTGCTGGGGTTGTTCTGTTTCTGTAACACAGGCAGCTGTAGTAATTACAGTCGGTGTACTGTGTCATCTGCTCAGTGTGAACCTAAAGCTACCCAATTGCTATTTTTCCCATCTCCCTGCAGGCCATTACTATGTCTGGAAGGCCAACAAGGAGAGACAGACAGTCACAAGCCAATAAAAGAGGGCAAGCAGGCTCTGTGTCTAGAGACAAAAGTGCTGGTCGTGGACGTGGTGCATCGTCATCAGCACATGGCCATGGGACACGCTTGTCCTTATTTTCGGCAGCTGGACGTGTTGAGCCGCATCATGCCGAAGACTTGGTAGAGTGGATGACTAAGCCCTCTTCATCCTCCTCATCCTCTCTCACCCAGTCTCAGGGTACTAGCAAAGCAGCTGCCAATGCATCCTCTTCCCTCGTCACCAGTCACTCCTTCCCTAGACCCACTATGTGCTCCTGAGGAGTCCCCCGAACTGTTTGAGTACAGTGTTGGGTACATGCTCCAAGAGGATGCCCATCGTTTTGAAGGCTCTGATGATGATACCCAGCTAGAGGAAGGCCATAGCGTGAGCACAGAAAGAAGGGATGCTCAAGAAGGACAGAAATCTGGCAGTCATGTTCCACAAGCTGCAGCATACTGCCAGGTTTGCTCCAGTGATGAAGAGGGAGGGGATGATGAGCTCACTGACTCCATGTGGGTGCCTGATAGGAGAGAGGAGGAGGAGGAGGCACATCTCCAACGAGGCAGGATGCCCTCTGGGGGCCAGCTTAGGGGCAGCACACCGCCTGAATCACAATGCAGGGCGCTGCCTCTGCGTGTTATTCCAGTTCTTTGGTGTGGGCCTTTTTTGAGACCAGTGCATCAGATCACACCACTGCTATTTGCAACATATGTCTCAAGTGTATCTTGCGTGGCCAAAACATCAGCCGCTTAGGCACCACATGCTTGACCAGACATATGTTGACCTGCCATGCAGCTCGTTGGTAAGCGTACTTTAAAGATCCACACCAAAGAACAAAGCGGACCTCTCCTTGCTCCTCATCAGCTGGGATCTCCAACCCCACTAGACCTTTAGTCCTCTCTGAAACCTGCACTGAGAGGAATGAAGGTGTAGAATTATTTGTGTCACAGCCAAGTACTTGCGGGCACTCTGCTAGCAGTATACCCACGTCTGATTGTAGCAGGCAAATTTCCCTGCCCAAACTGCTGGACTGTTGAAAGAAGTTCACTCCCAGCCATCCACATGCCCAGCGGTTGAATGCTAGCTTGGCTAAATTGCTAGCACTTTAACTGCTAGATTTTCAGTTGGTAGACTCGGCCCCCTTCCGTGAGTTTGTGCAATATGCGGTTTCTCAGTGGCAGGTTCCCAAAGGCCACTTTTTCTCATGGAAGGAGATTCCGGCTCTCTACCGGCATTTGGAATGCAATGTCCTTGCCTCGCTGGACAGGGCGGTCAGTGGTAAGGTGCATATTACCGCTGACTCATGGTCCAGCAGGCATGGACAGGGACGTTACCTATCTTTCACGGCCCATTGGGTCACTCTTTTGGCAGCTGAGAAGAATGAAGGACAAGGTGCAGTAGTGTTGGAGGTTGTTTGGCCACCACGCCTCCAAAATGCTACTACTGGTTGTGACACACCTCTCTCCTCCACCCCCTCCTCTTTTTCTTCCTCCATGGCCTCTTCCAGTGCTTTGTCCTCGGAACCAGCGGTGCTCCGTAGGCGTTCAAGGGGCTACGCAAGTACGCAGGCAAAAAGATGCCATGCCATGCTTGCACTTGTTTGTTTGGGGGACAGGAGCCACACTGGGGCAGAAATTTTGTCAGCTCTGCAGGGGAAGGCCGAGAGGTGGTTGACACCACGCCAGCTTAAGCTTGGAATGGTGGTTTGCGACAATGGCACCAACCTCCTCTCCGCCCTCCGACAGGGACAACTGACCCATGTGTCCTGTGTGGCTCACGTCCTTAACCTGGTGGTGCAGCGGTTCTTGGGAAGGTACCCGGACTTACAGGATGTCCTGAGGCAGGCCAGGAAAGTCTGTGTGCATTTTTGCTGATCATATAATGCCAGTGCTCGGCTGGCTGAGCTCCAAAAGGAGTTGAACCTGCCCAAGAACCGCCTTATATGTGACATGCCCACCAGGTGGAAATCAACGTTGACCATGCTGAAGCAGCTGCACACACAGCAGAGGGCCATCAATGAGTACCTGTGCGACTACGGCACCAGGACAGGGTCAGGGGAGCTCGGTTTCTTTTCACCACGCCAGTGGGGCATGATCAGGGATGCATGCACTGTCCTGTCACCATTTGAGGAGGCCAGGAGGATGGTGAGCAGTGACAGTGCATGCATCAGTGACACTGTACCTCTTGTCCACCTGTTGGACGCTGCGTGGAATAATGGACAGGGCACGTGAGGCAGAACAGAGGCAGGAAGAGGAGGACTTCCTTGCCTCTCAAGGCCCCCTTTATCCAGACAGTGTTCCTGCTGTGCCACCCATCACACAGGAAGAGGAGGAGGAGGGTTGTGTCAGCATGGAGGTGGAGGCTGGCACTCAGCATCAGCAGTCTTTTAGGGATGATTTACATTCCCAAGAAACCCGTGGACTTGTACGTGGCTGGGAGGAGGTGGCTGCGGATCATGTTGTCCTTAGTGACCCAGAGGACTCCGGACCGAATGCCTCAGCTAACCTACGCTGCATGGCCTCCCTGATCCTGCAAAGCCTGTGGAAGGATCCACGTATTCATCAGATCAAGGAGAGGGACCATTACTGGCTGGCCACTCTCCTTGATCCACGGTACAAGGGTAAGGTTGCGGACCTTATCTTGCCATCGCAGAGGGAGCAGAGGATGAGACATCTCCGGGAGGCCTTGCAGAAAGGTCTGTGCAATGCGTTCCCAGAGACTGGGAGGTTACAAACTCCTGGTCCTGGACAACGTGTTGCTGAGGCTTCGGTCAGTCACAGAAGGAGCGGTGGAGAAGGTGGCCATCTGACCGATGCATTCAGACAATTTTTTAGTCCACAGCCCCAAGGTATGATCGGTTCCAGCAACCATCACCAGCGTCTGATTTACATGGTGCAGGAATACCTAGGGGCAAGGTCAGACTTGGACACCTTTCCCACCAAAAATTCTCTGGCTTACTGGGTCTTGAGGATGGATCACTGGCCAGAGCTTGCACAGTATGCAATTGAGCTACTGGCCTGTCCTGCATCCAGCGTTCTTTCGGAACGCACCTCCAGTGCTGCTCTAGGCTTTGTAACCAATCACAGGGTGTGCCTGTCCACCGACTCGGTTGATCGACTGACTTTCATGGATGAATCAGTTTTGGATCACCACCAGCTACCAAGCACCTGAAGCTGATGTAACCGAATATTTTTTTTTTTTTTTAAATGTCACATCCCTTGTTATCCTGTTATGTTGACTGACTATCCTCTTCCTCCTAAATGATCCTTCTGATAGCTTGGAAGAACATTTTTGGTTCTGGGTTATGCCACCAGTGGCTAAGGCTCAATTTTTCAGCCCCTGTTTAAACAGGGGCATGTAATTACAATTTTTGATGCAATGCTTTGCAGCAGGGCTCATTCCTGCACTCTAACTAGAGTATCTGGGAGAGGTTGCAGTGTCGTGGCACCAGCATCAGTGCCTAAGGCCCAATTTTTCAGCCCCTGTTTAACAGGGGCATGTAATTACAATTCTTGATATAATATTTCACAGCAGGGCCCCTTCCTGCACCCACTGAGAGTAACTGTGAGAACTTATAGTGTTGTGGCACCAGCACCACCACCACAACTACCAAAGGCCCAATTTTTATACCACTGTTCAACAATGGTATGTAATTACAATTCTTGATATAATCGTTCACAGCAGGGCACTCCAGCGCCAACCTAGAGTCACTTTGAGGGCTTACAGTGTTTTGGCAACACCAACACCTTGTTCCGCCATTTCTGCAGAGCATATAGGGCAGGCCCCTACTTTCAAACATCCAACTTACAAACATCTCCTACTTGCAAACGGAAGGAGACAACAGGAAGGGAGATGAAAAAAGACGGACGGCAAACAAATATATACAGGGGCGATAACCCTTCCCTATGTTTTCCAAAAAGCTTAAAAATAGATTTTTTGACTGGAGCTACAGTTTAAAAATGTACCAGTTTAAAATTACAAACAGATTCTATTTAACACAACAAACCTACACAGTCCCTGTCTTGTTTGCACTGCCTGTATACTGCTGTTCTGAGTATATAGGGCCTGGAGGCCCCACGCCTTTCCTTTTTTTAATTTGGGTTCCCGTTAATATCCGTACAAGACCCAAAGGGGCTGGTAATGGGCAGGGGGGCTACCCATGCCATTTTTCTCAATGATTATCATCCGTATTGCCGGAACCAGATATTACATTAAAACTGCAAGCAGTTTTAAATTACTTTTTTTTCCGTTAAATGTCATTTTGTGCAGGGACTGTTCTAAACACAGGAAACACGTGGCACTTCACAGGCATACTATAGACACCCCCCAGGCACGATATTTAAAATAATATTTCACTTCTTTTTTTTCACTTTAATCATCATTAAAATCAGTGCTCCCGAAAAAACTTCAGTTTTAAAAAAAAAAACTGGCATTGACCCATGTCCCCTGGGGCAGGAGCCAGGTCCCCAAACCCTTTTTAGGACAGTATCTTGCATATTAGCCATTAAAATTAGCACTTTTGATTTCGAACGTTCGAGTCCCATAGACTTCAATGGGGTTCTAAAGTTCGTACGGATTTTCGGTCCGTTCAAAAGTTCTGGTGCCAACCGAACCGGGGGGTGTTCGGCTCATCCCTATTGGTGGTGTTGCTTTCATTTTATTTATATCTCCTGTACCATAGCTCATATTTTAACAGGTATTGTCAAAACATTGAAATTCTGTCTTAATAATATAAAATACAACATAAATAAAATTTCAACTTCAAGTAGTATCTTTTTGCTGCCTGGAAAACCCAACATGGGGGATATTCCCTTTTTTTTTTTTTTTTTTTTAGCCCCTTCTACTTTTCCCTATTCTTTCCAGTCTTCATCCGCTCCTTCTTTTTAAAGTATGAGCCTAATGCCGCGTACACACGACCAGACTTATGTCCGACAGACTTTCGAAGGAGTTCTGCCGGAGTTCTGACAGAGTTCTGACGGACTTTCCGAATGAACGGACTTGGCCACACACAATCACACCAAACTCCGACGGATTCGAACTTGATGACGTACGACTGGACTCGAATAAGGAACTTCATAGCCAGTAGCCAATAGCTGCCCTAGCGTCGGTTTTAGTCCGTCAGACTAGCACACACACGAGCGGATTTCTGGGTCCGGCAGAGTTCTGGCGGAAAAATTTGAAGCATGTTCCATTTCTAAAGTCTGTCAGACTTTTGCGAATCAAAAGTCCGTTGCAGCCCACACACGATCGAATAGTCTGCCGGAATCAGTCCGTCAGACTTTGGATGTTGAAAAGTCCGCTCGTGTGTACGGGGCTTAACATTTACCTAGAAGACTCCCTATTGTTATATAAAAGTAACAACCACTAAAACAAAAAGTTTACTTTATATAAGACTCTGCAGAGATGCTTTGGAATGTTTTTATTCTCACATTTTTTTTTAACAAATGGTATTTTTATTGCAAAAAAATGAAATCTGCTCCTTTCTGTTCATTTCAGTATCGCTGCTCAGAACATAAGCCGCTATAATTCTTTAATTCACAGCTTTAAAGTCTCCATTTCCAAAAATAAATCATTATGTAATTTGGGTATAATGATGCAGCCAAAAAAGAACGAGACTTAATTGTGGGTTGGGCGGCAATGTAGATATCCGCAATATGTAACCATCAGGTACGGCATAATGTATGCGGCCTTGATGTAAGCAAAAGCTCTGACAACGCATTCCTTCATATATATTTAGAATATTTATATTGTCTGCGCTGGAACAGACAGGGGAAAAACTAAACTGTGTTCAGAATGATTAATGTCTCGTACTACGGCGCTTTTAGTCTCCTGTAAAAGTTTATTAGATGCCTTCATTCATGGTCTTTTACCTCCAGCAAAACCGCCATCGACTTCTACGATATGTCTCAGTCAAATCAATGGCTTTACTGCGCTGTATTTTTTATCGCTGCCTCTCCATTGTTTTCACTCCATGTATTTTATTCTTCTGTAGCACTTAATAAAAATAAAAAAAAGTTAGGTTTTGAAGGGAACTCTGGGCAAGACTCACAGATAACTATGCAAAGTCTGGTTTTTGATTTTCCCTGCAGTGCTTTGATTTTAAACTCCACCCGAGTGCGCTACACCCAAAGAAGGCTACAGAGTGGTCATCACATTGCCTCTGCCGGCTTGTCTTCTTCCCATACTGCATCCAGGTGCCATCTCCTCCCAGGTAAGGGATTTAGCAGACTAGGCCACTTTCTTGCTCTTGTGCCCATTGTAGGTCCTTTTGGCTGCGGACACGGTTCAGCATGGGCACCCTGACCGGTCTGCGGCTACACAGCCCAATACACTGAGATGTTCTGTGTGTTCTGACACATTTCTATCAAAACCAGCATTCACTTTTTCAGCAATTTGAGCTATAGTAGCTCTTCTATTGGACCGGACTACATGGACCAGCCTTTCCCCCCTACCTTCATCAATGAGCCTTCCCTCCCCACCTCCATCACTGAGCCTTACCTCCTCACCTCCATCAATGAGCCTTCTCCCCCCTTACCTCCATCAATGAGCCTTCCCTCCCTACCTCCATCAATGAGCCTTCCCTCCCCACCTCCACCAACGAGCCTTCCCTCCTCACCTCCACCAACGAGCCTTCCCTCCTCACCTCCATCAATGAGCCTTTTCTCCCAACCTCCATCAATGAGTCTTCCCTCCCCACCTCCATCAATGAGTCTTCCCTCCCCACCTCCATCAATGATTCTTCCCTCCCCACCTCCATCAATGAGACTTCCCTTCCTACTTCTATCAATGAGCCTTCATTCCCCACCTCCATCAAGGAGACTTCCCTCCCCCATCTCCACCAATGAGCCTTCCCTCCCCACCTCCATTAATAAACCTTTGCTCACTACGTCCATCAATGAGCCTTCCCTCCCCAACTCCATCAATGAGTCTTTCTCCCCACCTCCATCAATGTGCCTTCCCTCCCCACCTCCATCAATGAGTCTTTATCCCCACCTCCATCAATAAGCATTTCCTACCCACCTCCACCAACAAGCCTTCCCTCCTCACCTCCACCAACGAGCCTTTCCTCCTCACTTCCATCAATGAGCCTCCCCACCACCTCAATCAATGTGCCTTCCCTCCCCACCTCCATCAATGAGCCTCCCCACCACCTCCATCAATGAGCCTTCCCTCCTCACCTCCATCAATGAGACTTCACTCCCCACCTCCATCAATGATTCTTCCCTCCCCACCTCCATCAATGATCCTTTCCTTACTACTTCCATCAATGAGCCTTCATTCCCCACCTCCATAAAGGACCCTTCCCTCCTCCATCTTCATCAAGGAGTCTTCCCTCCCCCACCTCCATCAATGAGTCTTACCTCCTCACCTCCATCAATGAGCCTTCTCTATCCACCTCCATCAATGAGCCTTCCCTCAATACCTCCCTCAAGGAGCCTTCTCTCCCCACCACTGTTAATGAGCCTTCCCTCCCCATCTCCATTAATGTGTTACTCCTCCCCACCTCCATTAATAAACCTTCGCTCCCTACATCCATCAACAAGCCTTCCCTCCCCATCTCCATTAATGTACCTTCCCTCCCCACCTCCATCAATGAGCCTCCTCCCTCCATCAATGAGCCTTCGCTCCCCACCTCCATCAATGAGCCTTCCCTCCCCATCTCCATCAATGAGTCTTCCCTCCCCACCTCCATCAATGAGCCTCCCCACCACCTCCATCAATGAGCCTTCCCTCCACACCACCTTCAATGAAACTTCCCTCTCCACCTCCATCAATGAGCCTTCCCTCCCCACCTCCATCAATGAGCCTTCCCTCTCCACCTCTGTAAATGAGCCTTCCCTACTCACATAAATCAATGAGCCTTCCCTCCCCACCTCCATGGATGAGTTACCCCTCCCCACCTCCATTAATATACCTTTCATCCCTACGTCTTTCAATGAGCCTTCCCTCCCCCCTCCATCAATGTACCTTCCCTCCTCACCTCCATGAATGAGTTACCCCTCCCCACCTCCATTAATAAACCTTTGATCCCTACATCTACAATGAGCCTTCCCTCCCCCCTCTATCAATGAGCCTTCCCTCCTCACCTCCATCAATGAGCCTTCCCTCCTCCCTCCATCAATGAGCCTTCGCTCCCCACCTCCATCAATGAGCCTTCCCTCCCCATCTCCATCAATGAGTCTTCCCTCCCCACCTCCATCAATGAGCCTCCCCACCACCTCCATCAATGAGCCTTCCCTCCCCACCACCTTCAATGAAACTTCCCTCTCCACCTCCATCAATGAGCCTTCCCTCCCCACCTCCATCAATGAGCCTTCCCTCTCCACCTCTGTAAATGAGCCTTCCCTACTCACATAAATCAATGAGCCTTCCCTCCCCACCTCCATGGATGAGTTACCCCTCCCCACCTCCATTAATATACCTTTCATCCCTACGTCTTTCAATGAGCCTTCCCTCCCCTCTCCATCAATGTACCTTCCCTCCTCACCTCCATGAATGAGTTACCCCTCCCCACCTCCATTAATAAACCTTTGATCCCTACATCTACAATGAGCCTTCCCTCCCCCCTCTATCAATGAGCCTTCCCTCCTCACCTCCATCAATGAGCCTTCCCTCCTAACCTCCATCAATGAGCCTTCCCTCCCCACCTCCATTAATAAACCTTTGCTCCCCGCCTCTATCAATGAGCTTCCCCCCCACTTCCATCAATAAGCCTTCCCTCCCCACCTCCATTAATAAACCTTTGCTGCCCATGTCCATTAATTAGTCTTCCCCCCACCTCCATCAATGAGCCTTCCCTCCCCACCTCCATTAATTAGCCTTCCACCCACCTCCATCAATAAGCCTCCTCCCCCTCACCTCCATTATGAGCCTTCCCACCTCCTTCAATGAGCCTTGGTCACCCGTGATACTGCCACCGGTTTGCCGCTTCCAACTCCTTGGACCATTTCGGTCAGTCCTGACCACTGCAGACCAGAGACATCCCACAAAAGCTGAAGTTTTGGAGTTGCTCTTGACCAATCGTCTAGACCTTACAATTTGACCCTCGTCAAAGTCACTCAAATCCTTACACTTGTCCATTTTTTCTGCTTTCGATACATTAACTTCAGGGTCAACATGTTCAATTGCTGCCTAATATATCTCACCCACTTTCAGGTGCCATTGTCACAAGATATTCATTGTTATCCACTTTACCTATCAGCGGTCACAATGCATAGGCTGATGGGTGTAGCCACCTGTCCATCTCACCCAATTAAGCCAACCCATGAGGGTGGGTGAAACCTTGGTTCTAGTCTTACGGCGGGCACAAACTATATTCAGGAAAACTTATTTTTAAAGTCCTTTAAGAAGTCAACAGGTGACTCAGTACCAGTAGCATTCCCAAACTGAAATGTTACTTTTGAGTAGAGTAGTCCTTCAGGTCTTCGAAGTTTTTTGTTTTGGAACAAACTTTTGCAACTTTTGAGAGAGAGTGATAATGTGAAAATGATGTGAAAATTGCCAGTTCTAAATTAGAAATCCCACTTTTAATAAAGAAAGTTGAAGCTCCTACAGCAAAAATGTTACAGCTCTTCATATTTAACACTGGGAAAACATTCACTTTTTCAGCAATTTGAGCTCTAGTAGCTCTTCTATTGGATTGGACTACATGGACGAGCCTCCCCCCCCCCCCCACCTCTATCAATGAGCCCCCCACCTCCATTACTGAGCCTTCTCTCCCCACCTCCATCACTGAGCCTTCCCTCCCTACCTCAATTAATAAACCTACACTCCGTATGTCCATCAATGAACCTTCCCTCCCCCACCTCCATCAATGGTCCCTCCCTCCCCAACTCCATCAATGAGCCTTTCTCTCCACCTCCATCGTGGTGCCTTTCCTCCCCGATTCCATCAATGAGCCTCCCCCCCACCTCCATCAATGTGCCTTCCCTCCCCCACCTCCATCAATGAGCCTTCCCTCCCCAACTCTATCAATGAGCCTTCCATCCCCAACTCCATCAATGAGCCTTTCTCTCCGCCTCCATCAATGTGCCTTCCCTCCCCACCTCCATCAATGAGCCTTACCTCCCCACCTCCATCAATGAGCCTCCCCCACCTCCATCAAAGACCTTTCCCTCCCGCACCTCCATCAGTCAGTCTTCCCTCCCCATCTCCATCAATGCGCCTTCCCTGCCTACCTCCATCAATGAGCCTTCCCTCCTCACCTCCATCAATGCGCTTTCCCTCCCCACCTCCATCAAAGAGCCTTCCCTCCGGCCTCCATCATTGAGTCTTCACTCCCCACCTCCATCAATGAGCCTTACCTCCCCACCTCCATCAATGATCCTTCCCTCCTCCTCTCCATCAAAGAGCCTTCCCTCCCTCATCTTTATCAATGAGCCTTCCCGCCTTCCCTCCTCACCTTTAACAATGAACCTTCCTTCCCCACCTCCATCAAGGAGCCTTCCCTCCCCACCTCAATTAATGAGCCTCCCCACCACCTTCAATGAGTCTTCCCTCCCCACCTCCATCAATGAGCCTTCCCCCCTACCTCCATCAAGGAGCCTTCCCTCCCCAACTCCATCAAGGAGTCTTCCCTCCCCACCTCCATCAATGAGCCTTCCCTTCCTACCTCCATCAATGAGCATTCCCTCGCCACCCCTATCAAGGAGCCTTCCCTCCCCCATTTCCATCAATGAGCCTTCCCTCCTCAACTTCAACAATGAGCCTTCCTTCCCCACCTCCACCACTAAGCCTTCCCTCCCCACCTCCATCAATGATCCTTCCCCCCCACCTCCATCAATGAGTCTTCCCACACCACCACCATCAATAAGCCTTGCCTCCCTACATCCATCAAGGAGCCTTCCCTGCCCACCTCCATCAATGAGTCTCCTCCACCTCCATCAATGATCCTTACCTCATCACCTTCATCAATGAGCCTTCCCTCCCCACCTCCATCAATGAGCCTTCTCTCCCCCACCTCCATCAATGAGCCTTCTCTCCTCCACCTCCATCAATGATTCTTCCCTCCTCACCTTCATCAATGAGCTTTCCCTCCTCACCTCCATCAATGAGCCTTCCCTCCCCACCACCTTCAATGAGTCTTCCCTCCCCACCTCCATCAAGGAGCCTTCCCTTCCCTCCTCCATCAATGAGTCTTCCCTCCCCACCTCCATCAATGAGCCTCCCCACCACTTCCATCAATGAGCCTTCCCTCCCCACCACCTTCAATGAGCCTTCCCTCCCCACCTCCATCCAATGAGCCATTCTCTCCCCCACCTCCATCAATGATTCTTCCCTCCTCACCTTCATCAATGAGCCTTCCCTCCTCACCTCCTTCAATGAGCCTTCCCTCCTCACCTCCATCAATGAGCCTTCCCTCCCCACCACCTTCAATGAAACTTCCCTCTCCACCTCCATCAATGAGCCTTCCCTCCCCACCTCAATCAATGAGCCTTCCCTCCCCATCTCCATCAATGATTCTTCCCTTCTCACCTTCATCAATGAGCCTTCCCTCCTCACCTCATTCAATGAGCCTTCCCTCCTCAACTCCATCAAGGAGCCTTCCCTTCCCACCTCCATCAATGAATCTTCCCTCCCCACCTCCATCAATGAGCCTCCCCACCACCTCCATCAATGAGCCTTCCCTCCCCATCACCTTCAATTAAACTTCCCTCCCCACCTCCATCAATGAGCCTTCCCTCCCCACCTTCATAAATGAGCCTTCCTTCCCCACCTCCATCAAGGAGCCTTCCCTTCCCACCTCCATCAATGAGTATTCCCTCCCCACCTCCATCAATGAGCCTCCCCACCACCTCCATCAATGAGCCTTCCCTCCCCACCACTTTCAATGAAACTTCCCTCTCCACCTCCATCAATGAGCCTGCACTCCCCACCTCCATCAATGAGCCTCCCCACCACCTCCATCAATGAGCCTTCCCTCCCCACCACCTTCAATGAAACTTCCCTCCCCACCTCCATCAATGAGCCTTCCCTCCCCACCTCCATCAAGGAGCCCTCCCTTCCCACCTCCATCAATGAGTCTTCCCTCCCCACCTCCATCAATGAGCCTCCCCACCACCTCCATCAATGAGCCTTCCCTCCCCACCACCTTTAATGAAACTTCCCTCCCCACCTCCATCAATGAGCCTTCTCTCCCCACCTCCATCAATGAGCCTTCCCTCCCCACCTCCATCAATGAGCCTTCCTTCCCCACCTCCACCACTAAGCCTTCCCTCCCCACCTCCATCAATGAGTCTTCCCTCCCCACCACCATCAATAAGCCTTGCCTCCCTACCTCCATCAAGGAGCCTTCCCTGCCCACCTCCATCAATGAGTATTCCCCCCACCTCCATCAATGAGCCTCCTCCACCTCCATCAATGAGCCTTCCCTCCCCACCTCAATCAATGAGCCTTCCCTCCCCCACCTCCATCAATGAGCCTTCCCTCCCCACCTCCATCAATGATTCTTCCCTCCTCACCTTCATCAATGAGCCTTCCCTCCTCACCTCATTAAATGAGCCTTCCTTCCCCACCTCCATCAAGGAGCCTTCCCTTCCCACCTCCATCAATGAGTATTCCCTCCCCACCTCCATCAATGAGCCTCCCCACCACCTCCATCAATGAGCCTTCCCTCCCCACCACTTTCAATAAAACTTCCCTCTCCACCTCCATCAATGAGCCTGCCCTCCCCACCTCCATCAATGAGCCTCCCCACCACCTCCATCAATGAGCCTTCCCTCCCCACCACCTTCAATGAAACTTCCCTCCCCACCTCCATCACTGAGCCTTACCTCCCCACCTCAATCAATGAGCCTTCCCTCCCCACCTCAATCAATGAGCCTTCCCTCCTCCCCTCAATCAATGAGCCTTCCCTTCCCACCTCCATTAATGATTCTTCCCTCCTCACCTTCATTAATGAGCATTCACTCCTCACCTCCATCAATGAGCCTTCCCTCCCCACCACCTTCAATGAGTCTTCCCTCCCCACCTCCATCAAGGAGCCTTCCCTTCCCACCTCCATCAATGAGTCTTCCCTCCCCACCTCCATCAATGGGCCTCCCCACCACCTCCATCAATGAGCCTTCCCTCCCCATCACCTTCAATTAAACTTCCCTCTGCACCTCCATCAATGAGCCTTCCCTCCCCACCTCCATCAATGAGCCTCCCCACCACCTCCATCAATGAGCCTTCCCTCCCCACCACCTTCAATTAAACTTCCCTCCGCACCTCCATCAATGAGCCTTCCCTCCCCACCTCCATCAAGGAGCCTTCCCTTCCCACCTCCATCAATGAGTCTTCCCTCCCCACCTCCATCAATGAGCCTTCCCTCCCCACCTCAATCAATGAGCCTTCCCTCCTCCCCTCAATCAATGAGCCTTACCTCCCCACCTCCATCAATGAAACTTCCCTCCCCACCTCCATCAATGAGCCTTCCCTCCCCACCTCCATCAATGAGCCTCCCCACCACCTCCATCAATGAGCCTTCCCTCCCCACCACCTTCAATGAAACTTCCCTCCCCACCTCCATCAATGAGCCTTCCCTCCCCACCTCCATCAAGGAGCCTTCCCTTCCCACCTCCATCTATGAGTCTTCCCTCTCCACCTCCATCAATGAGCCTTCCCTCCCCACCTTCATAAATGAGCCTTCCTTCCCCACCTCCATCAAGGAGCCTTCCCTTCCCACCTCCATCAATGAGTATTCCCTCCCCACCTCCATCAATGAGCCTCCCCACCACCTCCATCAATGAGCCTTCCCTCCCCACCACTTTCAATGAAACTTCCCTCTCCACCTCCATCAATGAGCCTGCCCTCCCCACCTCCATCAATGAGCCTCCCCACCACCTCCATCAATGAGCCTTCCCTCCCCACCACCTTCATTGAAACTTCCCTCCCCACCTCCATCAATGAGCCTTCCCTCCCCACCTCCATCAAGGAGCCTTCCCTTCCCACCTCCAACAATGAGTCTTCCCTCCCCACCTCCATCAATGAGCCTCCCCACCACCTCCATCAATGAGCCTTCCCTCCCCACCACCTTTAATGAAACTTCCCTCCCCACCTCCATCAATGAGCCTTCTCTCCCCACCTCTATCAATGAGCCTTCCCTCCCCACCTCCATTAATGAGCCTTCCTTCCCCACCTCCACCACTAAGCCTTCCCTCCCCACCTCCATCAATGAGTCTTTCCTCCCCACCACCATCAATAAGCCTTGCCTCCCTACCTCCATCAAGGAGCCTTCCCTGCCCACCTCCATCAATGAGTCTTCCCCCCACCTCCATCAATGAGCCTCCTCCACCTCCATCAATGAGCCTTCCCTCCCCACCTCAATCAATGAGCCTTCCCTCCCCACCTCCATCAATGATTCTTCCCTCCTCACCTTCATCAATGAAACTTCCCTCCCCACCTCCATCAATGAGCCTTCCTTCCCCACCTCCATCAAGGAGCCTTCCCTTCCCACCTCCACCAATGAGTATTCCCTCCCCACCTCCATCAATGAGCCTCCCCACCACCTCCATCAATGAGCCTTCCCTCCCGACCACCTTTAATGAAACTTCCCTCCCCACCTCCATCAATGAGCCTTCTCTCCCCACCTCCATCAATGAGCCTTCCCTCCCCACCTCCATCAATGAGCCTTCCTTCCCCACCTCCACCACTAAGCCTTCCCTCCCCACCTCCATCAATGAGTCTTCCCTCCCCACCACCATCAATAAGCCTTGCCTCCCTACCTCCATCAAGGAGCCTTCCCTGCCCACCTCCATCAATGAGTCTTCCCCCCACCTCCATCAATGAGCCTCCTCCACCTCCATCAACGATCCTTCCCTCCTCACCTTCATCAATGAGCCTTCCCTCCCCACCTCCATCAATGAGCCTTCTCTCCCCCACCTCCATCAATGAGCCTTCTCTCCCCCACCTCCATCAATGATTCTTCCCTCCTCACCTTCATCAATGAGCCTTCCCTCCTCACCTTCATCAATGAGCCTTCCCTCCTCCCCTCCTTCAATGAGCCTTCCCTCCTCAACTCCATCAATGAGCCTTCCCTCCCCACCACCTTCAATGAAACTGCCCTCCCCACCTCCATCACTGAGCCTTCCCTCCCCACCTCAATCAATGAGCCTTCCCTCCCCACCTCAATCAATGAGCCTTCCCTCCTCCCCTCAATCAATGAGCCTTCCCTTCCCACCTCCATTAATGATTCTTCCCTCCTCACCTTCATCAATGAGCATTCACTCCTCACCTCCATCAATGAGCCTTCCCTCCCCACCACCTTCAATGAGTCTTCCCTCCCCACCTCCATCAAGGAGCCTTCCCTTCCTACCTCCATCAATGAGTCTTCCTTCCCTACCTCCATCAATGGACCTCCCCACCACCTCCATCAATGAGCCTTCCCTCCCCATCACCTTCAATTAAACTTCCCTCTGCACTTCCATCAATTAGCCTTCCCTCCCCACCTCCATCAATGAGCCTCCCCACCACCTCCATCAATGAGCCTTCCCTCCCCACCACCTTCAATTAAACTTCCCTCCCCACCTCCATCAATGAGCCTTCCCTCCCCACCTCCATCAAGGAGCCTTCCCTTCCCACCTCCATCAATGAGTCTTCCCTCCCCACCTCCATCAATGAGCCTTCCCTCCCCACCTCAATCAATGAGCCTTCCCTCCTCCCCTCAATCAATGAGCCTTACCTCCCCACCTCCATCAATGAAACTTCCCTCCCCACCTCCATCAATGAGCCTCCCCTCCCCACCTCCATCAATGAGCCTCCCCACCACCTCCATCAATGAGCCTTCCCTCCCCTCCACCTTCAATGAAACTTCCCTCCCCACCTCCATCAATGAGCCTTCCCTCCCCACCTCCATCAAGGAGTCTTCCCTCCCCACCTCCATCAATGAGCCTCCCCACCACCTCCATGAATGAACCTTCCCTCCCCACCACCTTCAATGAAACTTCCCTCCCCACCTCCATCAATGAGCCTTCTCTCCCCACCTCCATCAATGAGCCTTCCCTCCCCACCTCCATCAATGAGCCTTCCTTCCCCACCTCCACCACTAAGCCTTCCCTCCCCACCTCCATCAATGAGTCTTCCCTCCCCACCACCATCAATAAGCCTTGCCTCCCTACCTCCATCAAGGAGCCTTCCCTGCCCACCTCCATCAATGAGCCTTCCCCCCACCTCCATCAATGAGCCTCCTCCACCTCCATCAATGATCCTTCCCTCCTCACCTTCATCAATGAGCCTTCCCTCCCCACCTCCATCAATGAGCCTTCACTCCCCCACCTCCATCAATGAGCCTTCTCTCCCCCACCTCCATCAATGATTCTTCCCTCCTCACCTTCATCAATGAGCCTTCCCTCCTCACCTCCATCAATGAGCCTTCCCTCCCCACCACCTTCAATAAAACTTCCCTCCCCACCTCCATCAATGAGCCTTCCCTCCCCACCTCAATCAATGAGCCTTCCCTCCCCACCTCAATCCATGAGCCTTCCCTCCCCACCTCCATCAATGAGCCTTCCCTTCCCACCACCATTAATGATTCTTCCCTCCTCACCTTCATCAATGAGCATTCACTCCTCACCTCCATCAATGAGCCTTCCCTCCCCACCACCTTCAATGAGTCTTCCCTCCCCACCTCCATCAAGGAGCTTTCCCTTCCCACCTCCATCAATGAGTCTTCCCTCCCTACCTCCATCAATGGGCCTCCCCACCACCTCCATCAATGAGCCTTCCCTCCCCATCACCTTCAATTAAACTTCCCTCTGCACCTCCATCAATGAGCCTTCCCTCCCCACCTCCATCAATGAGCCTCCCCACCACCTCCATCAATGAGCCTTCCCTCCCCACCACCTTCAATTAAACTTCCCTCCCCACCTCCATCAATGAGCCTTCCCTCCCCACCTCCATCAAGGAGCCTTCCCTTCCCACCTCCATCAATGAGTCTTCCCTCCCCACCTCCATCAATGAGCCTTCCCTCCCCACTTCAATCAATGAGCCTTCCCTCCTCCCCTCAATCAATGAGCCTTACCTCCCCACCTCCATCAATGAAACTTCCCTCCCCACCTCCATCAATGAGCCTTCCCTCCCCACCTCCATCAATGAGCCTCCCCACCACCTCCATCAATGAGCCTTCCCTCCCCACCACCTTCAATGAAACTTCCCTCCCCACCTCCATCAATGAGCCTTCCCTCCCCACCTCCATCTAGGAGCCTTCCCTTCCCACCTCCATCAATGAGTCTTCCCTCCCCACCTCCATCAATGAGCCTCCCCACCACCTCCATGAATGAACCTTCCCTCCCCACCACCTTCAATGAAACTTCCCTCCCCACCACCTTCAATGAGTCTTCCCTCCCCACCTCCATCAAGGAGCCTTCCCTTCCCACCTCCATCAATGAGTCTTCCCTCCCCACCTCCATCAATGAGCCTTCCCTCCCCACCACCTTCAATTAAACTTCCCTCTCCACCTCCACCAATGAGCCCTCCCTCCCCACCTCCATCAAGGAGCCTTCCCTTCCCACCTCCATCAATGAGTCTTCCCTCCCCACCTCCACCAATGAGCCTCCCCACCACCTCCATCAATGAGCCTTCCCTCCCCACCACCTTCAATGAAACTTCCCTACCCCCCTTCATCAATGAGCCTTCCCTCCCGACCTCCATCAATGAGCCTCCCCACCCCCTCCATCAATGAGCCTTCCCTCCCCACCATCTTCAATGAAACTTCCCTCCCCACCTCCACCAATGAGCCTTCCCTCCCCACCTCCATCAATGAGCCTTCCCTCCCCACCTCCATAAAGGAGCCTTCCCTTCCCACCTCCATCAATGAGTCTTCCCTCCCCACCTCCATCAATGAGCCTCAACACCACCTCCATCAATGAGCCTTCCCTCCCCACCACCTTCATTGAAACTTCCCTCCCTACCTCCATCAATGAGCCTTCCCTCCCCACCTCCATCAATGAGCCTTCCCTTCCCACCTCCATTAATGATTCTTCCCTCCTCACCTTCATCAATGAGCCTTCCCTCCTCACCTCCATCAATGAGCCTTCCCTCCCCACCACCTTCAATGAGTCTTCCCTCCCCACCTCCATCAATGAGCCTCCCCACCACCTCCATCAATGAGCCTTCCCTCCTCACCTCTATCAATGTGCCTTCCCTCCCCACCTCTGTCAATGAGCCTTCCCCCCACCTCCATTAATGAGTTACCCCTCTCTACCTCCATTAATAAACCTTCCCTCCCCATTTCCTCCCCAGCTCCATCAATGAGCTTTCCCCCCCACTTCCATCAATGAGCCTTCCTTCCCCACCTTCATTAATAAATCTCTGCTCCTCACCTCCATTAATTAGCCTTCCCCTCACCTCCATCAATAAGCCTCCTCCCCCCACCTCCATTATGAGCCTTTCCTTCCCAAATCCTTCAATGAGCCTTGGCCACCTGTGATACTGCCACTGGCTCACCACTTCCCCCTCCTTGGACCAATTCGGTCAGTCCTGAGCACTGCAGACCAGGGACATCCCACAAAAGCTGCAGTTTTGGAGTTGCTCTGGACCAATCGTCCAGCCCTTACCAATTTGACTCTCGTCAAATTCATTTAAATCCTTACACTTGTCCATTTTTTCTGCTTTCAATACATTAACTTCAGAGTAAACATGTTTACTTGCTGCCTAATATATCTCACCCACTTTTAGGTGTCATTGTCATGAGATATTCAATGTTATCCACTTTACCTGTCTGCAGTCATAATGCTATGGCTGATGGGTGTAGCCACCTGTCCATCTCACCGAATTAAGCCAACCCATGAGAACGAGTGACACCTCGGTTCTAGTCTTACGGCAAGCACAAACTCTATTCAGGAAACCTTGTTACGAAACTCCCTTAAGAAGTCAGCAGGTGACTCAGTACCAGTTGCATTCCAAAACTGGAATGTTCCTTTTTGGATAGAGTAGTCCTTCAGGTCTTAGAAGTTAGTTTTTTTGGAACAAATTTTTGCATCTTTTGAGAAAGAGTAATAATATGAAAATGATTTGAAAATTACCAGTTCTAAATTAGAATTCCCACTTTTAATACAGCTCCTACAGCAGAAGTGTTACAGCTCTTCATATTTAACACTGGGGATAATAGCTTGCTCTCCTGCTGTACATTATAGATATTAATACACTTTCTATATTATCTCTCATCTAATGCAGCTTATTATGCAACCGGTCATTAAGCTCGTGTTCATCGTCGCTCTATTGCATTGTTTGCCAACTGCATCTGAGATAATGGCAATTTACAATATTGTACCATTAATCTTGCATTTCGCCGTTGGGTCTTTCCATAACCTATATGCATAATTATGCAATCCTAGTCATCAAACTGTAATATGTCTGGGCTCATCACACCATGCTAGCCCTGGGTCACGCTACCCCCTCTAACCCCCCGCTGGGGCCATCTAATCTCCGCCACTATGAAAATGAAACAGATCAAAAGATAGAAGTGAGAATGAATAATGTCATTTGGAAAAATTGAAGCATTTCGGTTGAATTAAAAGCTGACCAAAGTCTTGAAAATGGGACTTATTTCTGTTGCAGAGTCGGCAAATCTGCCTTGGACCTGTTAATTCGGCAGTAAAAATGCCATGAATTTAGAAAACAGAGTAATAATAGGATTAGGGATGAGCTCGGTGTTCGAGCCGAACATACGTTCGACTCGAACATGCTGTTCGCACGTTCGGTGAATACCGAACGTTATGGGCCGTTCACGCCAAATTCGTGTGGCGCTCACGGCCCACAATGCACTGCGCCATCGCAGTGCATTGCTGGCTCATGATTGGCCAAGCATGTACTGTGACCCTGCATGCTTGGCCAATCACAGCGCCGGCAGCGAAGAGAGCCATGATTGGCCACAGGCAGGATGCCTGTGGCCAATCATAGCTCAGGCTGTGTAGTACACGCCCCACACTATATAAGGCCACCAGCGCGGCGGCCTTGTGTAGTGTGTTGTAGGAGTTAGTGGGTGTTCTCTGTGTACCTTCAATACAGTATACACCGTTTGTTATCGACCGATTTAGCATTCTTGATCTTCTGTAATTGAGCTTTCAGTCAGCTGTAGGAGTTTGTGGGTGTTGTCTGCATGCCCTGACCGCAGTATTTACCATTATCCACCTATATAGCTAGCTATATTGCTCTTCTGTAATTCAGCTTTCAGTCAGCTGTAGGAGTTTGTGGGTGTTGTCTGCGTGCCCTGACCGCAGTATACACCATTATCCACCTATATAGCTAGCTATATTCCTCTTCTGTAATTCAGCTTTCAGTCAGCTGTAGGTGTTGTCTGTGTGCCCTGACCGCAGTATACACCATTATCCACCTATATAGCTCTTCTCTAATTGAGCCATCTGCCATCTGCAGGAGTTAGTTGGTGTTGTGTGCCTCCAGCACAGCACAGTATACACCAGTATCTACCCTTTAATTCCTGTTGTTCTATAATAAAGGCATCTGCAGGAGTTAGTGGGTGTTGTGTGCCTCCAGCACAATATACACTACCCAATTGCTGGTTTTCCCATCTCCCTTCAGGCCATTACCATGTCTGGAAGGCCAACAAGGAGAGGCAGACAGGCACGAGCCGATAAAAGAGGGCAAGCAGGCTCTGTGTCTAGAGACAACAGTGCTGGTCGTGGACATGGTGCATCATCATCAGCACGTGGCCATGGGACACGCTTGTCCTTATTTTCGGCATGTTGGACATGTTGAGCCGCATCATGCCGAAGACTTGGTAGAGTGGATGACCAAGCCCTCTTCATCCTCCTCATCCTCTCTCACCCAGGCTCAGGGTACTAACAAAGCAGCTGCCAACGCATCGTCTTCCCTCGTCTCAATGTCATCATCAGTGACTCCTTCCCTAGACCCACCACGTCCTCCTGAGGAGTCCCCCGAACTCTTTGAGCACAGTGTTGGGTACATGCTCCAGGAGGATGCCCAGTGTTTTGTAGGCTCTTATGATGATACTCAGCTAGAGGAAGGCAGTAGCGTTAGCGCAGAGAGAGGGGATGCTCAAGAAGGACAGCAATCTGGCAGTCATGTTCCACAAGCTGCAGCATACTGCCAGGTTTGCTCCAGCGATGAAGAGGGAGGGGATGATGAGGGCACTGACTTCACGTGGGTGCCTGGTAGGAGGAGGCACATCTCCAATGAGGCAGGATGCCCTCCGGGGTTCAGCTTAGGGGCAGCACACCGACTGAATCACACCGCAGAGCTCCGCCTGTGCAGGGTGCTGCCTCTGCGCGTTATTCTAAAAGTTCTTTGGTGTGGGCCTTTTTTGAGACGAGTGCATCAGATCGCACCGCTGCTATTTTGCAACATATGTCTCAAGCGTATCTTGCGTGGCCAAAACATCAGCCGCTTGGGCACCACATGCTTGACCAGACATATGTTGACCTGCCATGCAGCTCGTTGGCAAGCGTACCTCAAAGACCCACACCAAAGAATAAAGCGGACCTCTCCTTGCTCTTCATCAGCTGGGATCTCCAACCCCACTAGACCTTCAGTCCTCTCTGAAACCTGCTCTGAGAGGAATGAAGGTGTAGAATTAGGTGTGTCACAGCCAAGTGCTTCCGGGCACTCTGCTAGCAGTACACCCATGTCCGATTATAGCAGGAAAATTTCCCTGCCCCAGCTGCTGGACCGTCGAAAGAAGTTCACTCCCAGCCATCCACATGCCCAGCGGTTGAATGCTAGCTTGGCTAAATTGATAGCATTTCAACTGCTGCCTTTTCAGTTGGTAGACTCGGCCCCCTTCCGTGAGTTTGTACAATGTGCGGTTCCTCAGTGACAGGTCCCCAAACGCCACTTTTTCTCACGGAAGGCGATTCCGGCTCTCTACCGGCATGTGGAAGGCAATGTCCTTGCCTCGCTGGACAAGGCGGTCAGCGGTAAGGTGCATATTACCGCTGACTCATGGTCCAGCAGGCATGGACAGGGACGTTACCTGTCTTTCATGGCCCATTGGGTCACTCTTCTGGCAGCTGGGAAGGATGCAGGACAAGGTGCAGTAGTGTTGGAGGTTGTTCCGCCACCACGCCTCCAAAATGCTACTACTGGTTGTGACACACCTCTCTCTTCCACCCCCTACTCTTCTTCCTCCATGGCCTCTTCCAGTGCTCCGTCCTCAGAACCAGCGGTGCTCCATAGGCGTTCAAGGGGCTACGCAAGTACGCAGGCAAAACTATGCCCTGCCGTGCTTGCGCTGGTTTGTTTGAGAGACAGGAGCCACACTGGGGCAGATATTTTGTCAGCTCTGCAGGGGCAGGCCGAGAGGTGGTTGACGCCACGCCAGCTTAAGCCAGGATTGGTGGTTTGCGACAACGGCACCAACCTCCTCTCCGCCCTCCGACAGGGACAACTGACCCATTTGCCCTGTGTGGCTCACGTCCTTAACCTGGTGGTGCAGCGGTTCTTGGGCAGGTACCCGGGCTTATAGGATGTCCTGAAGCAGGCCAGGAAAGTCTGTGTGCATTTCCGCCGATCATTTAATGCCTGTGCTCGGCTGGCTGAGCTCCAAAAGGAGTTGAACCTGCCCAAGAACCGCCTTATATGTGACATGCCCACCAGGTGGAACTCAACGTTGGCCATGCTGCAGCGGCTGCACATGCAGCAGAGGGCCATCAATGAGTACCTGTGCGACTACGACACCAGGACAGGGTCAGGGGAGCTCGTTTTTTTTCTCACCACGTCAGTGGGGCATGATCAGGGATGCATGCACTGTCCTGTCACTGTTTGAGGAGGCCACAAGGATGGTGAGCAGTGACAGTGCATGCATCAGTGACACTGTACCTCTTGTCCATCTTTTGGAGCATTCGCTGCGTGGAATTATGGACAGGGCACTTGAGGCAGAACAGAGGCAGGAAGAGGAGGACTTCCTTGCCTCGCAAGGCCCCCTTTATCCAGACAGTGTTCCTGCTGTAGCACCCATCACACAGGACGAGGACGAGGAGGAGGCGGAGGAGGAGCAGGATGATTGTGTCAGCATGGAGGTGGAGGCTGGCACTCAGCATCAGCAGCAGTCTTGTAGGGATGATTTACAGTCCCAAGAAACCCGTGGACTTGTACGTGGCTGGGAGGAGGTAGCTGCGGATCATGTTGTCCTTAGTGACCCAGAGGACTCCGGACCGAATGCCTCAGCTAACCTACGCTGCATGGCCTCCCTGATCCTGCAAAGCCTGCGGAAGGATCCTCGTATTCTTCGGATCAAGGAGAGGGACCATTACTGGCTGGCCACTCTCCTTGATCCAAGGGAAAGGTTGCCGACCTTATCTTGCCGTCGCAGAGGGAGCAGAGTTGGGGACATCTCCGGGAGGCCTTTCAGAAAGGTCTGTGCAACGCGTTCCCAGAGACTGGGAGGTTACAAACTCCCGGTCCTGGACAACGTGTTGCTGAGGCATCGGTCAGAAGGAGCAGTGAAGAAGGTGGCTGTCTGACCGATGCGTTCCGACAATTTTTTAGTCCGCAGCCCCAAGGTATGATCAGTTCCAGCAACCATCACCAGTGTCTGATTTACATGGTGCAGGAATACCTAGGGGCAAGGTCAGACTTGGACACCTTTCCCACCGAAAATCCTCTGGCTTACTGGGTCTTGAGGATAGATCACTGGCCAGAGCTTGCACAGTATGCAATTGAGCTACTGGCCTGTCCTGCATCCAGCGTTCTTTCGGAACGTACCTTCAGTGCTGCTGGTGGCTTTGTTACCGATCACAGGGTGCGCCTGTCCATCGACTTGGTTGATCGACTGACCTTCAAAAAGATGAATCAGTCTTGGATCACCCACAGCTACCAAGCACCTGAAGCTGATGTAACCGAATATTTTTTTTTTTTAAATATCACATCCCTTCAAGACTGCCTATGCTGATGCTGAACCCTAGAGGTTGCTAGGGGTTCCTTCAGCATTGGGCCATTTCTGCCTCTCAGATAAGTTCCCACCAACACTATTGATCTTTTTAGCTATCTGTAAGGAGATAATTCTTCCCAATGACCTCAAGTGTAAGGACCATTCTTCCCACTGACCCTCATACCAATGTATCATAAGTTGTAGATTTCTAATTTTTAGCAGGGGTTCCCCAAGACTGGAGAACTAATTCAAGGGTTCCTCTGTGTTGAAAAGGTTGAGAAAGGCTGATCTAGAGAGTGTAACAACTCTTCTTCCGTGGACTGCGGATCTGGAAAAAGGGACAGTAGGACCACATCTGGATTCAGATGGAATCCTGACACCACCTTAGGTAAAAAGGTTGGTTGAGGACGCAACACCACCCTGTCTTTGTGAATAATCAAATAAGGCTCTTTAGAAGAAAGAGCTGCTAATTCTGATAGCCTTCTAGCCGAGGAAATGGCCACCAAAAGGACCAGTTTCTTAGTCAGAAGAACTAAAGAAGCATGGTGCGGTGGTTCAAAGGGTTGTTCTTGCAAAATGGACAAAACCAAATTCCGATCCCACGGGGACACAGGAAATTTCACTGGTGGATTCAAGCGCAGTGCCCCCTGAATAAAGGCCCAGACCAGGGAATGTGAGGCAAGTGGCTTTTGAAAGAATACCGATAAGGCCGAGACCTGGACCTTGATAGTGCTCAAAGCCAGCCTCATTTCAATACCTAATTGAAGAAAAGCAAGAATCCTGGCAATGGCATATTTTCTAGGATGCCACCCCCTGAGTTCACATCAGGAAACATATGCCTTCCAGATTCTGTAGTATATGAGCCTGGAGGCCGGCTTCCTAGCATTAATCAGAGTAAAAAGGACTGATTTCAAGAGCCCACAGCTTTTCAGAATGTGGGTCTCAGCAGCCAAACCGTTAAATTTAGACTTCAAAAAGCAAGATGGAATATTGGACATTGTGAGAGTAGATCTGGATGCAGTGGAAGAACTTACTAGTGGTCTTCCTACTGTCATCTTTACAATCTCTGCATACCAAGGTCATCTGGGCCAAGTTGGAGCCACCAGAATGACTGACTTTGCTTCTCTTTTGACCCTCCGTGGAAGAAGCGTAATTGGAATCTTTAAGGCATCTGACCCTTGTGCTAGCAGATACTTTGTTCTTGACACAAAGCTGTGCAGTTTTTAGTTGAACCTGGAGGCAAACAGGTCTACATCTGGGGTACCCCAATTTTGACATATGGCCTGAAAAAAGTCAGGGTGTAGAGACCATTTTCCTGGACACAGCTTCTGGTGGCTTAGAAAATCCGCCTGCCAATTTTCTACCCCTGGAATAAAGACCACAGACAGGCAAGGAATATGCCTTTCTGCCCAGACAAAAAAAATGTGATTCACCTCCCTTTGGGCATCCAGGCTTCTGGTGCCTCCTTGGTGATTGATATAAGCCACAGTCGTGGCATTGTCGGACTGTAAGTGAACAGGATGACCCTGTAGTCTGAAAGTCCAGACCTTGAGGGCTAAACGAATTGCTTGAATTTCCAGAATGTTGATGGGTAAGAGCTTTTTGGTTCTGGGTGGAAGCCTCTTCCAGAACTGCTCCCCAGCCCATTAGGCTGGCATCTGGCGTTACAAGTTTCCAAGTAACTGAGACAAAGGACTTTCCTTTTAGAAGATTCTTGGTCCATAACCACCAATTGAGGCTCTGGGGATAGGCACATTGAAAGATCAAAGACTTGAACTCTCTTGTTCCAGGCAGCAAGGATGCTGCTTTGTAAAGATCTTGAGTGAAACTGGGCGTAAGGGACAGCCTCGAAAGAGATGACCATTTTGCCCAACACTCTCATGCATAGTTGGATGGAGAGATTTCTCCTTACTGAGACTACCTGGATTAAATCTTTTATGGCCCTGGCCTTTGATCTGGGTAGGAACACTCTGCTTTGGACTGTGTCTATGACCATACTCAAATACTCCAGCCTTTTTAGGGGCTGCAAGGAGGATTTCTCTAGATTGAGGACCCAGCCTAGTACTCTAAGTACTTTCCTGTGCAGTGCACATTGTGGCTTAGGTGAGTTATGGACTGTTCTATGAGTAGCAGATCATCCAGATAGGCTGTCATAGTTATGTCCTGAGCCCTTAAATTTGGCAGGGATTGGGGCTAGAACTTTTGTGAAGACTCGAGGAGCGGTCCTTCTAAACCATCCAATTCAGCCTTTAACCACTTTCAGACTGGACCAATTTGCTGGTCAAAGACCAGACCACTTTTTGCGATTCGGCACTGCGTCGCTTTAACTGACAATTGCGCGGTCGTGCGACGTGGCTCCCAAACAAAATTAACGTCCTTTTTTTCCCACAAATAGAGCTTTCTTTTGGTGGTATTTGATCACCCCTGCGGTTTTTATTTTTTGCGCTATAAACAAAAATAGAGCGATAATTTTGAAAAAAATGCATTATTTTTTACTTTTTGTAATAATAAATATCCCCCAAAAATATATAAAAAAAAAATTTTTCCCTCAGTTTAGGCCGATACGTATTCTTCTACATATTTTTGGTAAAAAAAATCGCAATAAGCGATTATTGATTGGTTTGCGCAAAAGTTATAGCGTTTACAAAATAGGGATAGTTTTATAGCATTTTTATTAATAATTTTTTATTATTTTTTTTTTACTAGTAATGGCGGCGATCTGCGATTTTTATTGTGACTGCGACATTGTGGGGGACCCATCGGACATTTTTGACACATTTTTGGGACCATTGTCATTTATACAGTAATCACTGCTATATAAATGCAGTGATTCCTGTGTAAATGACACTGGCAGTGAAAGGGTTAACCAGTGGGTGGCAGTGTAGGGGTTAAGTGTTCCTAGGGGTGTGTTACTAACTGTGGGGGGGTTGGGCTTTCATTTAGTGTACACTGATCTCTGCTCCAATCACATGGAGCAGAGATCAGCGTCACTAGTTGCTAGGCAGAATGGAAAAATGTTGTTTATACAGCATTTCCTCCATTCGGCCGCTCCGTGAGACGATCGCGGGGATGCCCACGGCGATCGAGTCCGCGGGTCCCGCGACCGGACTCACGGGGGTCCCGACCAGCGTGGGAGCGCGCCGCCGGCGGCGCGCTCCCGATAGCACGGCAGCAACGAATATTGGACGTACATGTACGCCAATATGCCTGCCCGTGCCATTCTGTCGACGTACATCGTCGTGCGCTGGTCGGGAAGTGGTTAAAGTGTCTTCTGTGACATAAACAGGGACTAAAACATTGGAAAAGGCCTGACAGGGGTACAGACTCATCCTGTGAGGCTGCCTCCAGTCTTGCAGGGGGGGGGGGGGATGGCATCCTGAGGGCATGTCCAGAACCCCTAGATGTAGGCGGTGATTTTCTAGTGCCTCTTTTACCTCCCTCTGAAGCCATAGTCCTAAGCTGCAAAGCAGAGGTGCTTGTGTAAAGTGCAATCACTCTTGTGCTATAGTCTTACAATATAAACATAAGCTACAAACTGCACAACCTGTAGGTGTCTTAGGAGGGGGCTCATGTAAGTAATTACGGGGTTCTGGGGGGGGGCAGGTTTTTATCTTAATCAGGGGTGTTGCTCGGTCTGCAAAATATCTGGGGCTGGAGCCCATAGTAGTGGTCACGCAACCTTTTTTGCATGCCCATGGGGGGGTGGGGGGGGACACCAGTGGTAAGCAATTTTTCACGGGCGATGGCTGGTGTTGGCGCTCCAATCATCATGGCACCATGGTTGACATGGTGTCGGGGTGATTGAAGGGCATTATTTCTATTGTTACATTTTAATGCATAATGAAGTGGTTACTTGCCACATCTCCTGCCACCAGATGCAGCGTGTCACTTGCCACCATCACCTGCCACTAATTGTGGATTGTCACTTGCCACCATCACCTGCCACTAATTGTGGATTGTCACTTGCCATGTCACCTGCCATGTCAGATCACCTTGAGGCGAGGTGACAGGTGCATGCCGTAGGGATCAGGAGTGCACCACAAGGTTGTGGACCCTACGGCTGACTGCTGCAGACGGGGGACAGATCCCACTGGGGTTACAGCGTAAGATTCCCTGGGGCGCAGAGTCTAAAAGCCAGCAGGTGTTCACCAGCGCCTCTGGTGGTGAGGATGGACTTGGCTGCAACTGGCTCTAGGTCGCGACCCCCAGGGTCCCCCAGCTCACACCCACAGTAGGCAACAGGAGGATAGGGATGGTGAGGGACAAAGCCAAGGTCGGGGCCACAAGCAGACAAGAATAGTCGGGGACACGCCAAAAGGTCAGGATCACAGGCAAACAGGGATAATCAAGACACGCCAAAGTCGGTAACGGAAAACAGTAGAAGAGCACACGGCAGGAAACAGGAAGCTAACACACAAAGGTATACACAATGGTTGATCAGCACTGATGGCCTGCAGTGCACAGGTTAATATAGGGCTCCCTGATAGGGCCTGGGGTGGAGCCATGCTTAGAGGAGAGGTTATAAAAACCACCAGGTGGAAGTGGCTGGCTTCTTAGTCTGAAGACATGAGGGGAGGTAAGCAAACACAGGAAGATCACTGCATAACCATGACATGCCACCAGATGTGGATTGCCACTTGCCACTTTCACCTGGCAGCAAATGTAGAGATTCTCTCCGTATGGAAATTCCTTCATATTCATATCAGTCGTACGATCGTCATCATGTTCCTGCAGGTTACATATCAAATATTGATAGCTGACATCTCAGAGAATTCATTTTAATTTCAATGTATCCTTTGCTGGTTGTGCGGTGATGAGGCTCCATGTACAGTGGGGCAAAAAAAGTATTTAGTCAGCCACCAATTGTGCAAGTTCTTCCACTTAGAAAGATGCGCTCTGTGGTCTTCACCATAGTGGAGTTTGGAGTGTGACTGTTTGAGGTTGTGGACGGGTGTCTTTTATACTGATAACAAGTTCAAAAAGGTGCCATTAATAGAGGTAATGAGTGGAGGAGAGAGGAGCCTCTTATAGAAGATACAGGGCTGTGAGAGACGGAAATCTCGCTTGTTTGGAGGAGACCAGATACTTATTTTCCACCATAATTTGCAAATAAATTCTTTCAATAATCAGACAATGTGATTGGATTTGTTTCCACATTTTGTCTCTCATAGTTGAGGTGACACCTATGATGACAATTACAGGACTCGCTCATCTTTCTAAGTGGGAGAACTTCACAATTGGTGGCCCACTAAATACTTTTTTTGCCCCAATGTATCAATATTTGACAAGGCTTAACCCGCATGAACAATGTAGTGATGAGTTATAATGTTACAAAGTATTTATATTTTGATTGTGTAAAAGTCTTGTTAGATTGTATTGGGATATTGGCGTGTTAAAGTTCCAATCTGTATAAATAAAGTATGTATTGTTATCAAAGGATCACTTTATACACCGGGGGGGGGGAGATATTGAATTAAAATTCACCCAGTTTCCATCAGTAAAATTTTCTTCTAAAAGTCTGAATTTCATATTTGTGTTACATCACAGGTCCCCTTTACATAACTGTCCTCAGTCCCCCCTTTACATCACAGCTCCCCTTTACATAACTGTCCTCAGTCCCCCCTTTACATCACAGCCCCACTTTACATAACTGTCCTCAGTCCCCCCTTTACATCACAGCCCCACTTTACATAACTGTCCTCAGTCCCCCCTTTACATCACAGTCCCTTCTTTACATTGGTATCCTCAGTAACCCCTTCAGATCACAGTGCCCCTTTACATCAGTGTCCCCAGTCCCCCCTTTCACATCACAGCTCCCCTTTACATAACTGTCCTCAGTATCCTCCTTTGCATCACAGCCCCCCTTTACATAACTGTCCTCAGCCCCCTCTTTACATCACAGCTCCCCTTTAAATCAGTGTTCCTCAGTCCCCCCTTTATATCACAGCTCCCCCCTGTACATAACTGTCCTCAGTATCCTCCATTGCATCACAGCCCCCCCTTTACATCAGTGTCCTCAGTCCCCCCTTTACATCACAGTCCCCTCTTTACATTGGTATCCTCATTAACCCCTTCAGATCACAGTGCCCCTTTACATCGGTGTCCCCAGTCCCCCCTTCACATCACAGCTCCCCCTTTACATAACTGTCCTCAGTATCCTACTTTGCATCACAGCCTCCCCCTTTACATCAGTGTACTCAGTACCCCCTTCACATCACAATCCCCCATTTACATTGGTATCCTCAGTAACCCCTTCAGATAACAGTGCTTCCTTAACATCAGTGTCTTCAGTCCCCCTTTCACATCACAGCCCCCCTTTACATAACTGTCCTCAGTCCCCCCTTTATATCACAGCTCCCCTTTACATAACTGTACTCAGTGTCCTCCTTTGCATCACAGCCCCCCCTTTACATCAGTGTCCTCAGTCCCCCCTTTACATCACAGTCCCTCCTTTACATTGGTATCCTCAGTAAGCCCTTCAGATCACAGTGCCCCTTTACATCAGTGTCCCCAGTCCCCCCTTTCACATCACAGCCCCCCTTTACATAACTGTCCTCAGTATCCTCCTTTGCATCACAGCCCCCCTTTACATAACTGTCCTCAGTCCCCCCTTTACATCACAGCTCCCCTTTACATCAGTTACCTCGGTCCCCCCTTTACATCACAGCTCCCCCTTTACATAACTGTCCTCAGTATCCTACTTTGCATCACAGCCCCCCCTTTACATCAGTGTCCTCAGTCCCCCCTTTACATCACAGTCCCCTCTTTACATTGGTATCCTCAGTAACCCCTTCAGATCACAGTGCCCCTTTACATCAGTGTCCCCAGTCCCCCCTTCACATCACAGCTCCCCCTTTACATAACTGTTCCCAGTATCCTACTTTGCATTACAGCCTCCCCCTTACATCAGTGTACTCAGTACCCCCTTCACATTACAGTCCCCCTTTACATTGGTATCCTCAGTAACCCCTTCAGATCACAGTGCTTCCTTAACATCAGTGTCCTCAGTCCCCCTTTCACATCGCAGCCCCCCTTTACATAACTGTCATCAGTATCCTCCTTCACATCACAGTCCCCCTTTTCCATTGTTATTCTTAATACCATCGTCATATCACAGCCCCCCCCCCCCCTTACATTGGTGTCCTCAGTACCCCCTTCACACCAAAGATACCGATCTCAAAGTCCCCCCTTTTACATCGGTATCCTCAGTAACCCCTTCCGATCACAGTGCCTCCTTTACATTGGTGTCCTCAGTAGGAGGAAGGAAGGAAAAGGAAGGCAGAAAGTTAAAAAAAAGGAGGGATGGTAGGAGAAAAGGAGAAAGGAAGGAAGGGAGGGAGGGAGAAAAGAAGGAAGGGAGGGATGGAAAAATGAAGGAAGGGAGGGAGGATGGAAGGAAGGTAAGAAGGAAAAAAGGGAAGGAAGGTTGTAAGGAAGGAAGGGAGGGGGAAAGAAAGAAAGGAAGGAGCGAAGTTAGTGGCAGGAAGTGAAAAAAGGAAGGATGGTAGGAAAAAATTAGGAAGGAATAGAGGAAGGAAAGAAACAAGGTAATGGTAAAAACTAAGAAAGGAAGGAAGATAAAAGAGAAAAAAAAGAGGAAGGACATGAGGAAGGGAAAGAGAAAGGGAGGAAGGAAGGAAGGGAGGGAGGAATGAAGGAAGGGGGGGGGAGAAAGGAAGGAAGGGAAGGAGGAAGGAAGGAAGGGAGGAAGGAGATAAGGTAGCGGCACAAAGTGAAAAAAGAAGGGATGGTAGGAGAAAATTAGGAAGGAATAAAGGAAGGAGAGAAACAAGGTAATGGTAGAAAATAAGAATGGAAGGAAGATAAAAGAGAAAAAAGTGGAAGAAAATAAGGAAGGGAGAGAGAAAGGAAGGAAGGGGAGGGAGGAAAGAAGGGAAGGGAGGGAGAAAGGAAGGAAGAAAGGAAGGGAGGGAGGGAGGAAGGAAGGAAATAAAGGTAGTGACAGAAAGTGAAAAAAGAAGGGATGGTAGGAGAAAAATTAGGAAGGAATAGAGGAAGGAAAGCAACAAGGTAATGGTAGAAAATAAGAATGGAAGGAAGCTAAAAGAGAAAAAAAGAGCAAGGAAATAAGGAAGGGAGAGAGAAAGGGAGGAAGGAAAAAAGGGAGGAAGGAAAAAAGGAAGGAAGGGGGAAGGAAGGAAGGGAAGGGAGGGAGAAAGGAAGAAAGGAAGGAAGGGAGGGAGGAAGGAAGGGAGGGAGAAAGGAAGGGAGGGAGGAGGAAGGAAGGGAGGGAGAAAGGAAGGGAGGGAGGGAGGAAGGAAGGAAGGAAGGAAGAAAATAAACAAGGTAGTGACAGAAACTGAAAAAAGGAGGGATGGTAGGAGAAAGTTAGGAAGGAATAGAGTAAGGACAGAAACAAGGTAATGGTAGAAAATAAGAATGGAAGGAAGATAAAAGAGAAAAAGTGGAAAGGAAATAAGGAAGGGAGAGAGGATGGAAGGAAGGGAGAAAAGAAGGAAGAAAGGAAGGAAGGGAGGGGGGAAGGAAGGAAGGAAATAAACAAGGTAGTGACATAAAGTGAAAAAAGGAGGGATGGTAGGAGAAAATTAGGAAGGAATAGAGGAAGGAAAGAAACAAGGTAATGGTAGAAAATAAGAATGGAAGGAAGCTAAAAGAGAAAAAAAGAGCAAGGAAATAAGGAAGGGAGAGAGAAAGGGAGGAAGGAAAAAAGGGAGGAAGGAAAAAAGGAAGGAAGGGAGGAAGGAAGGAAGGGAAGGGAGGGAGAAAGGAAGGAAGGGAGGGAGGAAGGAAGGGAGGGAGAAAGGAAGGGAGGGAGGGAGGGAGGAAGGAAGGAAGGAAGGAAGGAAGGAAGAAAATAAACAAGGTAGTGACAGAAACTGAAAAAAGGAGGGATGGTAGGAGAAAGTTAGGAAGGAATAGAGTAAGGACAGAAACAAGGTAATGGTAGAAAATAAGAATGGAAGGAAGATAAAAGAGAAAAAGTGGAAGGAAATAAGGAAGGGAGAGAGGAAGGAAGGAAGGGAGAAAGGAAGGAAGAAAGGAAGGAAGGGAGGGAGGGAGGAAGGAAGGAAGGAAGGAAGGAAGGAAGGAAGGAAGGAAGGAAGGAAGGAAGGGAAATAAACAAGGTAGTGACATAAAGTGAAAAAAGGAGGGATGGTAGGAGAAAATTAGGAAAGAATAGAGGAAGGAAAGAAACAAGGTAATGGTAGAAAATAAGAATGGAAGGAAGATAAAAGAGAAAAAAGTGGAAGGAAATAAGGAAGGGAGAGAGAAAGGAAGGAGGGGGAGGGAGGAAAGAAGGAAGGGAGGGAGAAAGGAAGGAAGAAAGGAAGGGAGGGAGGGAGGAAGGAAATAAACAAGGTAGTGACAGAAAGTGAAAAAAGGAGGGATGGTAGGAGAGAATTAGGAAGGAATAGAGGAAGGAAAGCAACAAGGTAATGGTAGAAAATAAGAATGAAAGGAAGCTAAAAGATAAAAAAGAGCAAGGAAATAAGGAAGGGAGAGAGAAAGGGAGGAAGGAAAAAAGGGAGGAAGGAAAAAAGGAAGGAAGGGAGGAAGGAAGGAAGTGAGGGAGAAAGGAAGAAAGGAAGAAAGGAAGGGAAGGGAGGGAGAAAGAAAGGGAGGAAGGAAGGAAGGGAGGGAGAGAGGAAGGAAGGAAGGAAGGAAGGAAGGAAGGAAGGAAGGAAGGAAGGAAGGAAGGAAGGAAGGAAGGAAGGAAGGAAGGAAGGAAGGAAGAAATAAACAAGGTAGTGACAGAAACTGAAAAAAGGAGGGATGGTAGGAGAAAGTTAGGAAGGAATAGAGGAAGGAAAGAAGGTAATGGTAGAAAATAAGAATGGAAGGAAGATAAAAGAGAAAAAGTGGAAGGAAATAAGGAAGGGAGAGAGAAAGGAAGGAAGGGAGGAAGAAAGGGAGAAAGGAAGGAAGAAAGGAAGGAAGGGAGGGGGGAAGGAAGGAAATAAACAAGGTAGTGACATAAAGTGAAAAAAGGAGGGATGGTAGGAGAAAATTAGGAAGGAATAGAGGAAGGAAAGAAACAAGGTAATGGTAGAAAATAAGAATGGAAGGAAGATAAAATAGAAAAAAGTGGAAGGAAATAAGGAAGGGAGAGAGAAAGGGAGGAAGCAAGGAATGGAGGGAGAAAGGAAGGGAGAGAGGAAGGAAGGAAGGAAGGAAGGAAGGAAGGAAGGAAGGAAGGAAGGAAGGAAGGAAGGAAGGAAATAAACAAGGTAGTGACAGAAAGTGAAAAAAGGAGGGATGGTAGGAGAGAATTAGGAAAGGAATAGAGGTAGGAAAGAAACAAGGTAATGGTAGAAAATAAGAATGGAACGAAGATAAAAGAGAAAAAAAGAGGAAGGAAATAAGGAAGGGAGAGAGGGAGGGAGGAAGGAAGGAAGGATGGAAGGAAGGAAGGAAGGAAAAAAGGGAGGGAGAAAGGAAGGAAGGAAGTAAACAAGGTAATGGCAGAAAATAAGAAAGGAAGGAAGATAGAAGAAAATGAGAAGGGAGGGAAGGAATGGAAAGGGAAAGAAGAAACTAGATAGTTAGAAAGAAAGAAACAGAAAGAAAAAAAAAGGAAGAAAGAAAGAATTGATTGATTAATGAAGGAAGGATTTCTGTTTTCCTGAGTCCTTTCTATAATTTGTAGATCCCGAGTTAGGAGAATGACTCAGTAGTTGTCAGCAGGTTGGTATGACTGCCGGAATAATGGCTCCATGGCGTGCTAATTGGCCGATGCTGAACCGTTTGAGACTTTTAATACACAGAAGGCATTTCTTCAATAACCATGTTACATTACATAAATCAGCGTCCTCGCTTGTGAAGTTTCCGCGCATTGTTCTTCATTCACAGACCTCAGAACTTTGATGAACACATGCTCCATACTTGCATTTAATTAGGCAGCCACTTTGTTCCCTTTAAAAATAGTTCTTTGGCAAGTGAAATAATCAATCTTTATTCAGTGCAAATTAGTATACACTTCAAGCCAAGTAGACTATTATCTGCTTTACACATGTAGCGCTCATTAATATGCCTGGGCTGAAACAATGCAATCAATATCTTTGAATCAAATTATAATGTATTCAGCATTTAATGTAGCATTTAAAGGCTCTTTTCTTCTGAATTAGAGCTGGTGTCCTATTAAGTGAATAGACGTATATTTCTGTAACGCTTCTTTCTTCTCGTCTTTGATTCTTTTTTATTATAGTCATTGTTCTTTGTTTGTTTTAATTTTAACGTGCTTTCTCTCTCTAAAAAAATAAAATAAAATAAAAATTCCATGACTAAGAAGTTTTCCACTGAATAAACAAGAGACTTTAGCTTTGAATGAGAACTCTATGTAGGTAAAGTTGGACCAATAATTATTCTTAAAGCGGACCTGACATCAGACCACCAACCAGCCATAAAGTTATGGCCACGGACATTATCCCACCCAATCGAAACGAAATAATCAAAGTGAATAACATTGATTATCTTGTTACTATGGCATCTGAAAGTGGGTGGGATATATTAGGCGGCAAGTGAACGTGTTGTCCCCGAAGTTGATGTGTTAAGAGTCAAAAAAAGGGAAAGCATAAGGGTTTGAGGGACTTTAACAAGGGCTAAATTGTAATGGTTGGATGACTGGATCAAAAACTGCAGCTCTTGTGGGATATTCCCGGTCTGCAGTGGTCAGGACCAAGCAAAAGTGGTCCAAGGAAGAAAAACCGGCCTCCCCCTTCACATCACAGCCTCCCTTTACATCACAGCCTCCCTTTACATCACAGGTTCCCTTCATATCAGAGTCCCCCATTTACATCATGAGCCCTATTCAAAATATAGTCCCCCTTCACATCAGACCCCCCCCCCCCCTTCTTTGCATCAGTGTCCTAAATCCCTCCCACACATCACAGCCCCCTACACATCAGAGTCCCCCTTTATATCACAAACCACCTTCAGAACACAGACCCCTTCACATGAGGGAAATAAACATGGTAGGGGCAGAAAGTAAACAAAGGAAGGAAAAAGAAAAAAAAAAAGGAAAAAAGGGAAAAGAAAAAGGAAAAAGGAAAATAAATTAGAAAAAGACTTGAAAAACGTGACATTAATAAACCAGCCAGGACCAGATGGCTTGCACCCGAGGATACTTAGTAATTGCCAGACCATTGTTCCTAATTTTTACTGACAGTTTACTGACTGGAATGGTACCAGCTGATTGGAGAAAAGCCAATGTAGCTCCAATATTTAAAAAGGGCCCAAAATACATCCCTGGGAATTACAGACCAGTTAGCCTAACATCAATAGTATGCAAGCTCCTGGAGGGGATGATAAGGGACTATATACAAGATTTTAGTAATGAGAACGGTATCATTAGGAGTAATCAGCATGGATTCATGAAGAATCGTTCTTGCCAAACCAATCTATTAACCTTCTATGAGGAGGTGAGTTGCCATCTAGATAAAGGAAGGCCCGTAGACGTGGTGTATCTAGATAAAGGAAGGCCCGTAGACGTGGTGTATCTAGATAAAGGAAGGCCTGTAGACGTAGTGTATCTAGATAAAGGAAGGCCCGTAGACGTGGTGTATCTAGATAAAGAAAGGCCCGTAGACGTGGTGTATCTAGATAAAGGAAGGCCCATAGTCGTGGTGTATCTAGATAAAGGAAGGCCCATAGACATGGTGTATCTGGATAAAGGAAGGCCCGTAGACGTGGTGTATCTGGATAAAGGAAGGCCCGTAGACGTGGTGTATCTAGATAAAGGAAGGCCCGTAGACGTGGTGTATCTAGATAAAGGAAGGCCCGTAGACGTGGTGTATCTAGATAAAGGAAGGCCCGTAGACGTGGTGTATCTAGATAAAGGAAGGCCCGTAGATGTGGTGTATCTGGATAAAGGAAGGCCCGTAGACGTGGTGTATCTGGATAAAGGAAGGCCCGTAGATGTGGTGTATCTGGATAAAGGAAGGCCTGTAGACGTGGTGTATCTGGATAAAGGAAGGTCCGTAGACGTGGTGGATCTGGATTCTGAAAAGGCATTTGACACAGTTCCCCATAAATGTTTACTGTATAAAATAAGGTCCGTTGGCATGGACCATAGGGTGAGTACATGGATTGAAAACTGGCTACAAGGGTGAGTTCAGAGGGTGGTGATAAATGGGGAGTACTCGGAATGGTCGGGGGTGGGTAGTGGGGTCCCCCAGGGTTCTGTGCTGGGACCAATCCTATTTAATTTGTTCATAAATGACCTGGAGGATGGGGATGGGGGAAACAGTTAAATCTCTGTATTTGCGGACGATACTAAGCTAAGCAGGGCAATAACTTCTCCGCAGGATGTGGAAACCTTGCAAGAAGACCTGAACAAATGAATGGGGGGAGGGGCAATAACATGGCAAATGAGGTTCAATGTAGAAAAATTTAAAATAATGCATTTGGGTGGCAAAAATATGAATGCAATCTATAGACTGGGGGGAGAACCTCTGGGGGGATGTAGGATGGAAAAGGACCTGGGGGTCCTAGTAGATGATGAGCTCAGCAATGCCAAGCTGCTCCTAACAAAGCAAACAGAATATTGGCATTAAAAAGGGGATCAACTCCAGAGATAAAACAATAATTCTCCCCTCTACAAGACTCTGGTCCGGCCGCACCTGGAGTATACTGTCCAGTTCTGGGCACCAGTCCTCAGGAAGGATGTACTGGAAATGAAGCGACTACAAAGAAGGGCAAGAAAGCTAATAAAGGGTCTGGAGGATATTAGATATGAGGAAAGGTTGTGAGCTCTGAACTTATTCTCTCTGGAGAAGAGACGCTTGAGAGGGGATATGATTTCATTATATAAATACCGGACTGGTGACCCCACAATATATAAATACCAGACTGGTGACCCCACAATATATAAATACCAGACTGGTGACCCCACAATAGATAAATACCGGACTAGTGACCCCACAATATATAAATACCGGACTAGTGACCCCACAATAGGGAGAAAACTTTTCCGCCTAAGGGAATTTAATAAGACACGCAGACATTCACTAAAATTAGAAGAAAAGAGGTTTAACCTTAAACTACGTAGAGGATTCTTTACTGTAAGAGCAGCAAGGATGTGGAATTCCCTTCCACAGGCGGTGGTCTCAGCGGGGGGCATCGATAGTTTCAAAAAACTATTAGATAATCACCTGAACGACCACAACATACAGAGATATACAATGTAATACTGACATATAATCACACACATAGGTTGGACTTGATGGACTTGTGTCTTTTTTCAACTTTGCCTACTATGTAACTATGTAAGGAAAGGAAAGGAAAAAGGAAATAGGAAATAGGAAAAGAATGGAAAGGGAAGGGAAGGAAAAAGGAAAGGAAAGGGAAGGAAAAAGGAAAGGGAAGGAAAAAGGAAAATAATGAAAAGGTAAAAGAAAGGTAAGGAAAAAGGAAATGAAAAGGGAAAGGAAAGAAGAAAGGAAAAGGAAAGGAAAAAGGAAACAAAAAAGGGAAAAAGGAAAGGAAAAAAGAAAGAAAAGGAAAGGATAAATGAAAAAGGAAAGGGAAAAGGAAAGGGAAAGGAAAAAAAGGCAAGGAAAGGAAAAAGCAAAGGAAATGAAAAAGGATAGGAAAGAGGAAAGGAGAGAAAAAAAGAAAGGAAAAAGGGAAGAATGGGAAAGGAAAAAGGAGAAAGGAAAGACAAGGAAAGGAAAAAGGAAATTAAAAGGGAAAAGGGAAAGGAAAGAAGAAAGGAAAGCAAAGAAAAAGGAAAAGTAAAAGGAAAGGAAAAGGGAAACAAAAGGGAAAAGGGAAAATAAAAAAGAAAGGAAAGAAAAAGGAAAGGGAAAAGGAAAGGAAAAAGGGAAAGGAAAAAGGGAAAGGAAAAAGGGCAAGGAAAGGAAAAAGCAAAGGAAATGAAAAAGGAAAGAGCAAAAGAGAGAAAAAAAAAAGAAAGGAAAAAGGAAAGGATGGAAAAGGAGAAAGGAAAGACAATGAAAGGAAAAAGGTAAAAGGGAAAGGAAAGGAAAAAGGAAAAAGGGAAAGGAAAGGAAAGTATTTATAAAGGCAAAGAAAAAGGAAATGGAAAGATAAAAGGATAGGGAAAAAGCAAAGGAAAAAGAAAAGGAAAGGAGGGGAAAGGAAATGGAAAGAAAAAAAGTTGAGGGAAAAAGGAAAGGAAAGGAAAATGAAAACTGATTTTGGAAAGGGATTTTGGATTTTCTATAATTTTCTCAGGTGTAATGCTCACATCCTCAGGTGTTTGCAGTCCCTCTGCTCCAGATCTTTTACCATTTTCCTGGATTTGGCCTTTAAGTTCAGAAGAAACTTTCACTGTAAAATGTTTTTTTTTTTTGCAGAGCTTTTCTCAAATCTCTTCTAGAAAACATCTCTGTCTTTGCTGTTATTTAAGTGTTTTCCAGCAGATTGTTCAGACCAGGACAGTAACAACTTTGTCAGGATATTCTGAGATAATAAATAGGAAATCTACGATGAAGACTGTGTGTAAACACCTGAGGTCCCTCCATCATTCCTCTCCACACCGGAGATCCCCAGATGTGTCCGGCACCCAGTTGTCAGTTACAATTTAAAAGAAAACACTTCAAGTAAAAAGTAAAAAATGTTCCTATGCTCCAGTATTTGAAGACATGAAGGTCATCTCCCATCACATGGCGTCTCGGAGGCAATGGTCATCAGTTTGGGGCGTTTTTTTTTGCTAAACATACAAAAAAAAGTCAGAAATTTTTTGAAAAAAACAAAATGTTTTCATATTTTGTTATAACATTTTTCAAACAGGTAATTTTTCTCCTACACTGATGAGGTGGCACTGATGGGCACTGATGTGATGAGGTGGCACTGGTGGGTACTGATGTAATGAGGTGGTACTGGTGGGTACTGATCAGGAAGCACTGATGAGGCTGCACTGATGGGCACTGATAGGTGGCATGGAGAGGTGGCACTAATAGGTGGCACTGATCAAGAGGCACTGATAAAGCACTGATGGTCACTGATAGGTGGCACTGATTAGCAGTACTGATGGGCACTGATAGATGGCACTGGTGGGCACGGATTTGCATAACTGAAGGCCACTGATAGGTGATAATGATGGGCACTGATAGGGGGCACTGATAGACGACACTGGTGGGCACTGATCAGGAAGTACTGATAATGCACTGATGAGCACTAATAGGTGACACTGAGGAGCAGTGATTAGCAGTACTGATGGGCGCTGATCGATGACAGATAGATGGATTTTTAGCACTGGAGGACAATGATCAGCAGTACTGGTGGGCACTTAGGGGCACTGATAGGTGGTACTGATGGCCATTGATAGGGGGCACTGATAGATGACAGTGGTAGGCACTGATTAGGAGGTACTGATAAGGCACTGATGGGCACTGATAGGTGGCACTGGTGATCAGTGATTAGCAGTACTGATGAGCACTGATTGATGGAACTGATGGGCACTGATTAGCAGTACTGATGGGCACTGATAGATGGAACTGGTGGGCACTGATTAGCAGTACTGATGGGCACTGATAGGTGGCACTGGTGGGCACTGATTAGCAGTACTGAAGGGCACTTATAGGTGGCACTGGTGGGCATGGATTTTCAGCACTGAAGGGCACTGATAGGTGGTACTGATGGGCACTGATCAGGAAGTGCTGATAATGCACTGATGAGCACTAATAGGTGGCACTGGTGAGTAGTGATTAACAGTACTGATGGGCACTGATAGATGACAGATAGATGGATCTGCAGCACTGGAGGGCAATGATCAGTAGCACTGGTGGGCACTTAGGGGCACTGATAGGGGGTACTGATGGGCACTGATAGGGGGCACTGATAGACGACACTGGTGGGCACTGATTAGGAGGTACTGATAAGGCACTGATAGGTGGCACTGGTGATCAGCTATTAGCAGTACTGATGGGCATTGATAGATAGAACTGATGGGCACTGATTAGCAGTACTGATGGGCACTGATAGGGGGCACTGGTGGGCACTTAGGGAACGATGCCCCTCTGACAGAAGCCGGTTACCGGCTTTATTATTTTCTTCAAGCTGACAGCCAATAATACATTTTAAAAAAACTGTTGACTGGCTTTTGTTTACTTCCGTGATTGGCTGTCATTTGACGTGGCAAAGGGCTCGCTGTGATTGGCCCTTTACCCTGCTCTGTAATCAGCCGAGTCCCAAGAACACGGCATTCGCAGAGCGCAGGAACGGGATGGACGCCACTCGCGGCATTTGAGGTCGGTGCTGTAGCCATCTCTCGTCTATAGCGCGGGCATCAAATGGTTAATAATGGTGGCAGCCGAAGGAGTAATAATAAGTTTATGTCAGTTGAGAGAGTTTAGTTCCACTTGAAGACAAATGTAAAGCCAATGTAAATCTACATGTTAATGTCATTTCAAAAGTTGTTCTTAATATTTTAAAATCTGCACTTCTCCTTAAAATTCTCCCCCCTGGTGATCCCGCCATGAAGGCCCTTGTTCAGGCATTTCCTGTTATAGGGTGACAACGCCCCGCCCCTGTCTCCTGCGTTGTCACCCTGTCACCCAGCCTTCTGATGGAGACACACATTCCATCGCCAATTGCTCTTAACAGGAGGTTGAAGACAGAGAATCTCTATCCCCGGCTAGATATATATTGGAAGGAGAACGGCTACAAAATGTCAAATGTTAAAAAATAAAAAATAAAATCTCATTCCGTTCACGTTTCCACGGCTTCTTCTCAGCTACGCCTTTTTTTTTTTTTGCCCCGGGTTCATCTTAAAATATCGGCTTTACCGACATTCAGCACTTCCTCCTGATTGGCACTTAATGGTCACAAAAGGTTTCCTCCAACTCTTCCGTTCCCGAGCAATTTTAGAAGATTTGAGGATTTTACAGATGACAGTTCTTGTGAAATATATTTGTGACAATAAACACGCAATTCAGATCTCCCCCGAGGGACAAAGGCTTGATTTTTAGGATTCTTCGAATTTTTAGGATTTTATTTGCAATATCTTCCTAAATATTTTCAAGATGTAATAAAGCCCAACTTTCTTTTTTTCGTATAGCGAGGAGAAGGGATGGAATTACTGTTGGGGGTTCAATGGCTGTCAGCATCCTCGATGGACTCATCTCTAGACATGTGCAATTTGTTTCGTTCCGAATTCGTTTTTTTTAAAACAAATTTTGACAAATTCAGCCATTTGAAAGTAGCTGAATTTCCCCAAAAAGTTTAACGATTTTTTTTAGAATATTCGTAAATTCGAATATTCAAAAATGTGCAAATTCGAATATATTCGAAGATTTGAAAATTTGAAAATTTGGCAAATCCGGAAATGAGAAAATTAGAAATTTCGGAAATTCGAAAATATGAACGAAAATTCGAAAATCTGAAAATATAACTTATAAAATATAACTTAAGTATTACTAACTATAAAATTATAGGTATTGGAATTTCTTTTCAAATTTGGCTGTTAGTGAAAGCCCTTGTACACACGGTCGGAGATTTCGACAACCAAATCCGTCGGATTTTGTCCGTCGGATTTTGTCCGTCGGATCTTGTCCGAAACTGTTGCATACACACGGTCCGACAAAGTTGTCAAAAAATCCGATCATTCAGAACGTGATGACGTAATTTTGTTACGATGGGACTACATTCAGGCTAGTAGCCAATAGCTTTGTTGTAGGAATTTGATCTGAGCATGCGTGGCACTTTGTCCGATCAAAATTCTCTACACATGATCGGAGTATGTCCAATCGAACCAGTTGGTCGGAAAATATTTCCAACAAGTTGGAAAATTGGGTCCGACGGATATTCCGACGGAATCAGTCCGATGCATACCACACACAGTCGGATTATCCGACAACAAGGTCCGATAGGACACATTCCGACGGATTCTCCGACCGTGTGTACAAGGGCAAAGAATACTAATTTATCTGAAGGTATGAATTATCCAAAATAAAGAATGCCGTATCTAATAAAATGGTGGAACGTAATAAATAAATAATACTAAATAACAATAATAATAATAAAAATAATAAATAATAATAAAATAATAATAAAAACATTTTTATTATTATTAATTATTATTATTATTATTATTATTATTATCATTATTATTAATTCATTCCATTCCATTTGTTTAGATGTGGCATTCATTATTTTAGATAATTCGCAACTTCAGAAATATTCACATTTGTACAGCCAAATTTGAAATGAAATTCCAATAGCTATAATTTAATAGTTAGTAATAATAAAGTTATTATTAGTTATTTATTATTTCAGATTTTTTAATTTCGTTATTAATTACCTATAATTTAATAAAAGGAAATGAAGAGAGTGGATTATGGGACTTTAAATGAGGCATTTTATGAAACGCGTAGAGTCCATACTCAGGGATGCCAAGTCAAGTTTGCTACAATCATGAATTTCTTTTATCATTTATAGTTATATTTATTAGGATAACCATGTACACCTGCTCTGTATATCCATAAAAATTTTTTAATTGTGATTGCTTGTATCAATTATGTCTATCCATTATATACATTAAATATGTCAACATGATTATTACTACAATTAATTATGCTTCTTTTTGCATGACCCATGTATTATATATTATGATACATTATATATACCTACTGTTTAGTATTTGTATTTAATTTATTGGATTGATTAGCAACTCTCTATGGGTATACAGATTTTCCCCGCAGGGACAGTGACAATTATTTAAATTTTAGGTATCCTAGAACATTTCAAACACATATGCATGCCTCATTTAAAGTTCCATAATCCACTCTCTTCATTTCCTTTTATTAATACAAGGATGGAGGCATGCTTATGTTGCATTGGGGTCCAAACAGGTTACATGCTTTTTATTATACCTATAATTTAATAGTTATTTATTATTTAGAATTTTTGGATTTTATTTTTTTTAGAAATAATCAGATTTTCTTTCTTATTTTTTTTTTCTTATTTCCGAATTATCGGATTTTCGAGTTTACAAATTTATGAATTAATGGATTTTCAAATTTTCTAAATTACAAATTTATGAATCTTCAAATTTATGAATTTCGATCATAGCAAATGACACAAAAAAAGAAAGAAAAAAAAAGAATAAAAAACAAAAACGAATGAATTTTTTCGGCAGTGCACTTCTAATGATTCCCCTTTGTAGGCAGCCGTGTTAATTTTGATGTCAAATTTCGATTTAGTTTTAGTCGTAGTCTTTTGACTAAAATGCCATTTTAGTTTTAATCCTATTTTAGTCGACTTAAATCAAATGGGTTTGGTTAAAGGAGTTGTAAAGGCAGAAGGTACATTCTATGCATTAAGATAAAAAATCCTTCTGTGTGCACCTACCCCCACACCCCTCTAATACTTACCTGAGCCCCCTCTTTAACCGAAAACATTGCAGGAGTGAAGAAGGGTAGAGAGAAGTGTGACTTTATATGAAGTATGTGGTTGCAAGTAAGTAAATAAGTAATAATAATATCTTTTCATGTGACAACACTGAAGAAATGACACTTTGCTACAATGTAAAGTAGTGAGTGTACAGCTTGTATTGTTTTGGATCCTGTACCCGTGATTGGCTAATCTCTGTCTACATCGTCTCTCCTCCGATACAGAGCCCACAGCCCCACGTTGGGCGCCAAAATGTTTTGGATCAGAACCAAGGTCTGGTATTTTTTTTATATCTGCCCCTGATCAAATCTTTAAGTATAAAGCATGCATGCTATGAAGTTATCACCCTGACACCGTTTGTCCAGTGTGAAAATGACTTTCTGATCTTTATTTCCCCTTTTGCCATTTATATAATACCGGCTAGACATGGAAAAAAACAAGCAAGGCGAGATGTAGGCAAAACCTATTATTGCAACATATTGCTGTATAATGCCGCGTACACACTTAGCGGACTTTCCGTCTGACTTAGTCTGGCGGACTTCTGGCGGGTAGTCTGGTGGGTGGGGGGGCCGCGCGGCCCCCCCTTCCCCAAGACACCCCCCATGTTGAGGGCCGGCGGCCTGGTACGGCTCAGGAGGGGGGGGGCGCTCGCCTCGTCCCCCCCTTTCCTAGCCGGCCGGGTAGCGTGCTCGGACAAGGGTCTTATGTGGACCTGGGGGGAACCCCCATGCCGATTTTTTTCGGTGTTGGGGTTCCCCTTTAAGTCCATACCAGGCGGCGGGGCCAGCGACGTCTCCTTCACCTGGAGACCCGCTCGAAATGAGCGGACTTTTCTCCGGGCGGGAAAAGTCCGCTCATTTCAAAAGTACGGCGGACTGGCACACACAGGCTCCGATTGTCCGCCGAAATGCGAGTCCGGCGGGAAGATTGGAGTGCAAAACTACTTTCTAAGTCCGCCGTACTTTCGGGTCAGAAAAGTATGCTGGAGGTGTTACCGGCCTCAAAATGTGAATTAAGAGAGCCGATGGTTGTAGACGCGATGAGATAAGGTGATCAGCTTGGCGTGGACTGCAAAGAATCACACAAACAGCATGAGATATGACCACTGACTTTATGGCTGGAAGTAGTTTAATTTCCAGTCACATGGTGTGTAGTGATGGACGAACTTCCGACGGGACGTTTCGCGAACGCGAAACGCGAACGGACACAAACGTTCGCGAAAACGACCGTTCGCCGCGGGCTCCATTGACTTCAATGGGAGGCGAATTTCGCAAACCTTTAGGTCGAATTTGCGGCCACGGGGTAATTATTAGGGGGTAGCACGTAGTCCCACCACCTGGACAATAGCATAATACATGTATGAGGTGAATTTGGGATCGATAACTACAAGCATTTTTTTTTTATTTGGGAAATTGTTCTGACAATTCAGGACTATGGAGCTAATGAAGGCAATGGAGGAGAGGGAAGGTCAGGGACCAGGGTAGGCAAACAAGAGGGTGCAGGAGATACAGAGCACTGACAGCAGCACCGTAATACAGAGCACTGACATCAGCACCGTGACATACAGCGCTGACAGCAGCTCCGTGACATACAGCGCTGACAGCAGCTCCGTGACATACAGCGCTGACAGCAGCTCCGTGACATACAGCGCTGACAGCAGCTCCGTGACATACAGCGCTGACAGCAGCTCCGTGACATACAGCGCTGACAGCAGCACCGTGACATACAGCGCTGACAGCAGCTCCGTGACATACAGCGCTGACAGCAGCTCCGTGACATACAGCGCTGACAGCAGCTCCGTGACATACAGCACTGACAGCAGCTCCGTGACATACAGCGCTGACAGCAGCTCCGTGACATACAGCGCTGACAGCAGCACCGTGACATACAGCGCTGACAGCAGCTCCGTGACATACAGCGCTGACAGCAGCTCCGTGACATACAGCGCTGACAGCAGCTCCGTGACATACAGCGCTGACAGCAGCTCCGTGACATACAGCGCTGACAGCAGCTCCGTGACATACAGCGCTGACAGCAGCACCGTGACATACAGCGCTGACAGCAGCTCCGTGACATACAGCGCTGACAGCAGCTCCGTGACATACAGCGCTGACAGCAGCTCCGTGACATACAGCGCTGACAGCAGCTCCGTGACATACAGCGCTGACAGCAGCTCCGTGACATACAGCGCTGACAGCAGCTCCGTGACATACAGCGCTGACAGCAGCTCCGTGACATACAGCGCTGACAGCAGCTCCGTGACATACAGCGCTGACAGCAGCTCCGTGACATACAGCGCTGACAGCAGCTCCGTGACATACAGCGCTGACAGCAGCTCCGTGACATACAGCGCTGACAGCAGCTCCGTGACATACAGCGCTGACAGCAGCACCGTAAGCAGCCCCAGGAGGAAGTCAGCACAGCACAGGGATGGTGTGATCCCCTCATAATAAGAACCCCCAGGAGGAAGTCAGCACAGCACAGGGATGGTGGGAGCCCCTCATAATAAGAACACCCAGGAGGAAGTCAGCACAGCACAGGGATGGTGGGAACCCCTCATAATAAGCAGCCCCAGTAGAAATATGACACCGCTCAACCTCTTCAAAGAGGAGGGTAGGGGCATATAGTACGGTGTGCTTTTTTGGGTCAGGGAAGTGAGCCAAATGAATTAAGAAGGTCTGTGTGCTTGATTCCAAAAATTGTTTATAGACATATACATGGTCTACTGATCACATGTGTTGAATTCCTCCGAGATCCATGCCTCATTCATTTTTAGAAATGTGAGGTAGTTAACACTGTGGTGAGCTAGGCGAGTACGCTTATCGGTCACAATCCCCCCTGCTGCGCTGAACGTCCTTTCGGACAGGACACTGGATGAGGGGCAAGCCAACAGTTCGATTGCAAATTGGGCAAGCTCTGGCCAGAGGTCAAGCCTGCCCACCCAGTAGTCTAGGGGTTCATCACTCCTCAGAGCGTCCACATCGGCCGTTAACCCAATGTAGTCGGACACCTGACGGTCTAGGCGTTCCCTGATGCTGGATCCGGATGACACCTGTCGATGGGTCGGCTGAAAGAATGACCTCATATCCGAAGTCACCAACACATCTTCAAACCGGCCTCTTCTTGCAGGCGCTGTTGGATTGGTACCCGCAAATCCTTCTCTGGGAGTGGGAATTGCTCCTCTGCCAGCGCACGCAAAAGCAGAATGCAGCATTTCTCGAAGCAAGGCCTGGAAGTGCTGCATTCTGACAGCCCTCTGCGACGGCGGTAACATTTCCGCCATTTTGTGTTTGTACCGGGGGTCTAAGTACGTTGCCACCCAGTACTGGTCCTTGACCCTCATGCTTTTTATACGGGGGTCCCTATTAAAACACTGGAGCATGAAGGCCCCCATTTGCACTAAAGTGGAAGCGGTGTGGTGGCCTGGCTCCTGCTCATCATCCAGGATAATGTCGTCCTCTTCATTCTCCTCTCCCCATCCTCGCACAACAGGGATCCCAGAAAGGTTTAAAGCATGCTCTTCTTGCTCCTGCTCATCCGCCCCGGCACCATCCTCCTCTGACTCCTCATCAGACTCCTGTTGTTGACTTGTCTCAGATAGAGTAGCCCCCCCTGGGAATTCATCCAGCATTGCGACTTCCTCATCTTCCCGCTCCTGCTCCTCCACAGCCTGATCAATGACACGACGCAATGCACGCTCCAGAAAGAAGGCATAAGGTACCATGTCACTGATGGCGCCATGGCTGCGACTGACCAGTTTGGTGATCTCCTCAAATGGCCGCAGAAGTCTGCATGTGTCGCGCATGAGCAGCCACTGGCGCGGTGAAAAAAAACCCAGCTCCCCAGAACCGTTTCTTTCGCAGAGTTCATACAGGTAGACGTTAACTGCACGTTTCTGCTGGAGCAGCCTATCAAGCATATAGAAGGTTGAGTTCCATCGCGTCGGGCAATCGCAAATAAGACGTCTGACCGGCAGATGGTGTCGCCGCTGAATGTCAGCAAGGCGAGCCATGGCCGTGTAAGATCTTCTGAAATGGGCCGAGATTTTCCTTGCCTGCCGCAAGATGTCCTGGACCCCAGGGTATTTGACAAGGAATCGCTGCACGACCAAGTTTAAGACGTGTGCCATGCACGGCACGTGCGTGATTTTGCCCTGTTTCAATGCGCTAAGCAGATTGGCACCGTTGTCACACACCACTTTACCAACTGTCAAATTGAGCGGTGTTAGCCACTCATCTGCCTGTGAACGCAAAGCTGAAAGGAGTGCCGGGCCAGTGTGGCTCTTTGCTTCCAGGCACAACAGACGCAGCACGGCATGGCAACGTCTCACCTGGCATGTGGAATAGGTTCTGGGGAGCTTGGGCGGTGCAGTGGAAGAGACGCTAGCAGCGGAAAAGGAGGAGGCAGCTGAGGAGGAGAGGGAGGAGGATGGAGTAGGAGGAGGAGAAGAAGAGTCAGGCCTGCATGCAATCCGTGGCGGTAAAACCAAATCTACACGGGTGCCACGGGTTACATGCTTGACGGCCGTCAGAAGGTTCACCCAGTGGGCAGTAAAACTGATATACCTTCCCTGCCCGTGTTTGCTAGACCACGTGTCTGTGGTCAGATGTATCTTGGCACCGACACTGTGTGCCAGAGATACATTCACTTGCCGCTGAACATGGCCATATAGCTCTGGGATGCCCTTCTCTGAGAAATACTTCCTTCCTGGGACCTTCCATTGTGGTGTTCCAATGGCCACAAATTTGCGAAAGGCCTCCGAGTCCACCAGTTTATATGGCAGTAGTTGGCGGGCTATGAGTTCTGACAAGCCAGCCGCCAACCGTTGGGCAAGAGGGTTATCCGGCGTCATCATTTTTTTACGCTCAAACATTAGGCCCACGGAAGCCTGCCTTTTTGCAGAAAAATGTGAGCTTGGCGTGATGGAAGGTGGAGTGGAGGACAATTGTGAGGAGAGAGGAGAAGGAGAAGTAGAAGACGAGGCTGGACGGTGAGAGCCTGCAGTGTGGCTTTGTGTGTTCCGTTGCTCCCACTGGGCTCGGTGATGGCTGCTCATGTGCCTTCTTAAGGCGGTCGTCCCTAGGTGAGTATTGGGCTTACCGCGACTAACGCGTTGACTGCAAAGATTGCAGATGGCAACGCTATTGTCAGCAGCGGACACGTTAAAAAAAGCCCACACTGCGGAGCCATGTGCCGGTGTCCTGGGAGCGCCAGATGTGACCGTACATGGTCGATGACTCGCTCCTGATACATTTGCAGTCTGCTTTGTCCCTGCTGTGCAATGTAAGTCATTGCTGCTTCTCCTCCCTATCTGCTGGTCCATATCTCCCTCTGAACTCCCCTCCTCTTCCTCTCTTGTGGGCACCCACGTGACATCACTAGACACGTCATCATCAACGTCACCTTCCCCACCGCTATAAGTAGAGTAGGCAGCAACACCGGGGACCAACCTCCTCCTTGGGCTGATCTGGGTACTGGCGTCAGACTGCTGAGTAGCGCTTGTTGCTACCTCCTCTTCCTGATCCAATACCAAGAGTGGCTGCGCATCAGAAATGTCCTCTTGATATGGATCGGAAAATAATTCCAGTGACTCAAGCGGAAGGTATGTGGTGGTGGTGGTGGTGGTCGTGTTGTTGGTGGTAGTGTCTTTGGGGGTGCACATAGCAGAGAGTGAAGAAGAGGGTGCAGATCGAGAGGATGAGGAGGGTGCAGAAGAGTAAGGCTGAGCGAGCCACTCAACCAAGTCTGGTGCATCCTTTAAAGTAATTGAACGCACCTTCTGCAACTTCCCACTTTGGCTCAAGCCTGTTGCTCCTGCCCTACCCCTACCACCCCTGCGGAAGGGCCTGCCTCTTCCTCTGCATGTCATTTTTTAAATGACCCTGTGACAAAACTCTTAGTCCCTATACCGCTGAAGGACTGCTGCAGTATAGGTGAGCGGTCAGCAGTGGTGCACGTCAACCCTATCTATTGTGGACCGATAGCGGTCCTTACAGAACAGCAGACTGTACCGCACTCAAGCCTATGTACCGTAGCACCCTATACCAAGTTACCAGTCCTTATAAGAACTTTTGTGGAACAAGCAGGTTGTGTGTTAGTGATTAGCAGACTGTACGTCAGTCCCTATACCGCTGAAGGACTGCTGCAGTATAGGTGAGCGGTCAGCAGTGGTGCACGTCAACCCTATCTATTGTGGACCGATAGCGGTCCTTACAGAACAGCAGACTGTACCGCACTCAAGCCTATGTACCGTAGCACCCTATACCAAGTTACCAGTCCTTATAAGAACTTTTGTGGACCAAGCAGGTTGTGTATTAGTGTTTAGCAGACTGTACGTCAGTCCCTATACCGCTGAAGGACTGCTGCAGTATAGGGCAGCGGTCAGCAGTAGTGCACGGCAACCCTATGTATTGTGGACCGATAGCGGTCCTTACAGAACAGCAGACTGTAACGCACTCAGGCCTATGTACCGTAGCACCCTATACCAAGTTACCAGTCCTTATAAGAACTTTTGTGGACCAAGCAGGTTGTGTGTTAGTGATTAGCAGACTGTACGTCAGTCCCTATACCAATGAAGGACTGCTGCAGTATAGGGCAGCGGTCAGCAGTAGTGCACGGCAACCCTATGTATTGTGGACCGATAGCGGTCCTTACAGAACAGCAGACTGTAACGCACTCAGGCCTATGTACCGTAGCACCCTATACCAAGTTACCAGTCCTTATAAGAACTTTTGTGGAACAAGCAGGTTGTGTGTTAGTGATTAGCAGACTGTACGTCAGTCCCTATACCGCTGAAGGACTGCTGCAGTATAGGTGAGCGGTCAGCAGTGGTGCACGTCAACCCTATCTATTGTGGACCGATAGCGGTCCTTACAGAACAGCAGACTGTACCGCACTCAAGCCTATGTACCGTAGCACCCTATACCAAGTTACCAGTCCTTATAAGAACTTTTGTGGACCAAGCAGGTTGTGTATTAGTGTTTAGCAGACTGTACGTCAGTCCCTATACCGCTGAAGGACTGCTGCAGTATAGGGCAGCGGTCAGCAGTAGTGCACGGCAACCCTATGTATTGTGGACCGATAGCGGTCCTTACAGAACAGCAGACTGTAACGCACTCAGGCCTATGTACCGTAGCACCCTATACCAAGTTACCAGTCCTTATAAGAACTTTTGTGGACCAAGCAGGTTGTGTGTTAGTGATTAGCAGACTGTACGTCAGTCCCTATACCAATGAAGGACTGCTGCAGTATAGGGCAGCGGTCAGCAGTAGTGCACGGCAACCCTATGTATTGTGGACCGATAGCGGTCCTTACAGAACAGCAGACTGTACTGCACTCAGGCCTATGTACCGTAGCACCCTATACCAAGTTACCAGTCCTTATAAGAACTTTTGTGGACCAAGCAGGTTGTGTGTTAGTGATTAGCAGACTGTACGTCAGTCCCTATACCAATGAAGGACTGCTGCAGTATAGGGCAGCGGTCAGCAGTAGTGCACGGCAACCCTATGTATTGTGGACCGATAGCGGTCCTTACAGAACAGCAGACTGTAACGCACTCAGGCCTATGTACCGTAGCACCCTATACCAAGTTACCAGTCCTTATAAGAACTTTTGTGGAACAAGCAGGTTGTGTGTTAGTGATTAGCAGACTGTACGTCAGTCCCTATACCGCTGAAGGACTGCTGCAGTATAGGGCAGCGGTCAGCAGTAGTGCACGGCAACCCTATGTATTGTGGACCGATAGCGGTCCTTACAGAACAGCAGACTGTAACGCACTCAGGCCTATGTACCGTAGCACCCTATACCAAGTTACCAGTCCTTATAAGAACTTTTGTGGACCAAGCAGGTTGTGTGTTAGTGATTAGCAGACTGTACGTCAGTCCCTATACCAATGAAGGACTGCTGCAGTATAGGGCAGCGGTCAGCAGTAGTGCACGGCAACCCTATGTATTGTGGACCGATAGCGGTCCTTACAGAACAGCAGACTGTAACGCACTCAGGCCTATGTACCGTAGCACCCTATACCAAGTTACCAGTCCTTATAAGAACTTTTGTGGACCAAGCAGGTTGTGTGTTAGTGATTAGCAGACTGTACGTCAGTCCCTATACCAATGAAGGACTGCTGCAGTATAGGGCAGCGGTCAGCAGTAGTGCACGGCAACCCTATGTATTGTGGACCGATAGCGGTCCTTACAGAACAGCAGACTGTAACGCACTCAGGCCTATGTACCGTAGCACCCTATACCAAGTTACCAGTCCTTATAAGAACTTTTGTGGACCAAGCAGGTTGTGTGTTAGTGATTAGCAGACTGTACGTCAGTCCCTATACCAATGAAGGACTGCTGCAGTATAGGGCAGCGGTCAGCAGTAGTGCACGGCAACCCTATGTATTGTGGACCGATAGCGGTCCTTACAGAACAGCAGACTGTACTGCACTCAGGCCTATGTACCGTAGCACCCTATACCAAGTTACCAGTCCTTATAAAAACTTTTGTGGACCAAGCAGGTTGTGTGTTAGTGTTTAGCAGACTGTGCGTCAGTCCCTATACCGCTGAAGGACTGCTGCAGTATAGGGCAGCGGTCAGCAGTAGTGCACGGCAACCCTATGTATTGTGGACCGATAGCGGTCCTTACAGAACAGCAGACTGTAACGCACTCAGGCCTATGTACCGTAGCACCCTATACCAAGTTACCAGTCCTTATAAGAACTTTTGTGGACCAAGCAGGTTGTGTGTTAGTGATTAGCAGACTGTACGTCAGTCCCTATACCAATGAAGGACTGCTGCAGTATAGGGCAGCGGTCAGCAGTAGTGCACGGCAACCCTATGTATTGTGGACCGATAGCGGTCCTTACAGAACAGCAGACTGTAACGCACTCAGGCCTATGTACCGTAGCACCCTATACCAAGTTACCAGTCCTTATAAGAACTTTTGTGGACCAAGCAGGTTGTGTGTTAGTGATTAGCAGACTGTACGTCAGTCCCTATACCAATGAAGGACTGCTGCAGTATAGGGCAGCGGTCAGCAGTAGTGCACGGCAACCCTATGTATTGTGGACCGATAGCGGTCCTTACAGAACAGCAGACTGTAACGCACTCAGGCCTATGTACCGTAGCACCCTATACCAAGTTACCAGTCCTTATAAGAACTTTTGTGGAACAAGCAGGTTGTGTGTTAGTGATTAGCAGACTGTACGTCAGTCCCTATACCGCTGAAGGACTGCTGCAGTATAGGTGAGCGGTCAGCAGTAGTGCACGGCAACCCTATGTATTGTGGACCGATAGCGGTCCTTACAGAACAGCAGACTGTACTGCACTCAGGCCTATGTACCGTAGCACCCTATACCAAGTTACCAGTCCTTATAAGAACTTTTGTGGACCAAGCAGGTTGTGTGTTAGTGATTAGCAGACTGTACGTCAGTCCCTATACCAATGAAGGACTGCTGCAGTATAGGGCAGCGGTCAGCAGTAGTGCACGGCAACCCTATGTATTGTGGACCGATAGCGGTCCTTACAGAACAGCAGACTGTAACGCACTCAGGCCTATGTACCGTAGCACCCTATACCAAGTTACCAGTCCTTATAAGAACTTTTGTGGACCAAGCAGGTTGTGTGTTAGTGATTAGCAGACTGTACGTCAGTCCCTATACCAATGAAGGACTGCTGCAGTATAGGGCAGCGGTCAGCAGTAGTGCACGGCAACCCTATGTATTGTGGACCGATAGCGGTCCTTACAGAACAGCAGACTGTACTGCACTCAGGCCTATGTACCGTAGCACCCTATACCAAGTTACCAGTCCTTATAAAAACTTTTGTGGACCAAGCAGGTTGTGTGTTAGTGTTTAGCAGACTGTGCGTCAGTCCCTATACCGCTGAAGGACTGCTGCAGTATAGGGCAGCGGTCAGCAGTAGTGCACGGCAACCCTATGTATTGTGGACCGATAGCGGTCCTTACAGAACAGCAGACTGTAACGCACTCAGGCCTATGTACCGTAGCACCCTATACCAAGTTACCAGTCCTTATAAGAACTTTTGTGGACCAAGCAGGTTGTGTGTTAGTGATTAGCAGACTGTACGTCAGTCCCTATACCAATGAAGGACTGCTGCAGTATAGGGCAGCGGTCAGCAGTAGTGCACGGCAACCCTATGTATTGTGGACCGATAGCGGTCCTTACAGAACAGCAGACTGTACTGCACTCAGGCCTATGTACCGTAGCACCCTATACCAAGTTACCAGTCCTTATAAGAACTTTTGTGGACCAAGCAGGTTGTGTGTTAGTGATTAGCAGACTGTACGTCAGTCCCTATACCAATGAAGGACTGCTGCAGTATAGGGCAGCGGTCAGCAGTAGTGCACGGCAACCCTATGTATTGTGGACCGATAGCGGTCCTTACAGAACAGCAGACTGTACTGCACTCAGGCCTATGTACCGTAGCACCCTATACCAAGTTACCAGTCCTTATAAGAACTTTTGTGGACCAAGCAGGTTGTGTATTAGTGTTTAGCAGACTGTGCGTCAGTCCCTATACCGCTGAAGGACTGCTGCAGTATAGGGCAGCGGTCAGCAGTAGTGCACGGCAACCCTATGTATTGTGGACCGATAGCGGTCCTTACAGAACAGCAGACTGTACCGCACCCAAGCCTATGTACCGTAGCACCCTAGACAGACCAAGTTACCAGTCCTGATAAAGAGCTTTGTGGAACAAGTGAGTTGTGAATGATTAGCAGACTGCAGCAGAAGGGCAGCAGTCAAGTATAATATTCTTTCTATATTTGGAAGAAAGAATATTATACGTGTACAAGCCTATTACCGTACCACTGATACCAGTCCTGAAAAGAACCTTTGTGGAACTAATAGTAACAGCAAGTCTTTAAAATTATCCTCACTGCCTGACACACTGCTTCCTGCCTGTCCCTATACAAATTGGCAAAAAAGAGTAGGCTGGAACGATTAGCTGGAACAGCTCTTTTGTGGACCTGATAGTAACAGCTAATGATGATGATGATGATGATGATGAAGAAAGACTAATCTGGCTGAGCTGTCCCTAAAATAGCAGCATACAGCGCTCTGTCCCTTTATCTAAACTGACAAAAGAAACTCAGGCTGCTGACCTAACACCTATACCAGTCCTGAAAAGAACTTTTGTGTACCAAATAGCTAGCGTTTTCTCTGTCCCTACTCCACACAGGATCCTTTCCCTACAGTGACAGAAGAAAGAATGTAAAATGGCCACCGGATCGGGTGTATTTATAGGTTAGGGGGAATGTCCAAGTGTCCATGAGCTGTCATGTCTCAATTGGTTGTCCTGTAACACATGATAAACGTGTCACGAAAGGTTAAAGTTCTTGTATACATTAAACACGTAAGTCCGCCGGGGCGAACGACGGAAAAAGGCGTTCGAACCCGCGGACGGCGAAAGTCGGAAATTCGCCGCGAAACGACCGCCGGGCGAACCGTTCGGCCATCACTAATGGTGTGTGGCCTTATATAGACTCTGTTTGTGTACCTTCTCTGCCATCTACTGGTTATTAATAGAATAGAAGGGATATGTTTAGAAATATAAAAAAAAATGAATATGTACTTTGCTTTGGGGTGTCTGTTTTGTGACCATATAAACCCCAGTCCGTCACACTCTCCCCTCCTTCAGTTAATGGCTCCCGACATTAAACTCAATTGGTATCTGAACACTATTTAGTGATTTAAGTAACCCAAATAGGTACTTGTTGCCACCAAGGAGCTACGTTAACTACGTGGCATGTCATGGGAGTAGCTAGCATTGTAGGAGTTTGTATGGTGTGAATCTGACTTGGTATGTATCTTGGCTGACCTAGTGTGTCATATGTAAAGATCTCTTTAGGCTTAGCTTGTCTGGTAGATCTTCTGACAGGAGTTGAGTCTTCTCCATCAACATCATTTTCCATTTGCATATCTTGGTTCACAGGTAAGTCTTGACTTAATGAGGGTAATTCTGCAGTGTCTAGTCCCACCATATCTGTAGCCCAGATTTGGTCGCCAACTACTGTTCCATCATTTTGTTCTTGTTCAACATTGGGTGTGGTAGTTGTAGGATAGAACTCTTCAGCAGAAACTCTTAATGGGATTTTCTGTGCGTTTTGAGAGTTTGGTTGAGACACAACACGATCATGACTTTCTGTAGTCTCTGGTATATAAGGATAATACCATCTTTCTTCATCTGAACATTCCTCCTCCTGGTCCAGATCCATTCTGGTATCCTTTCTGTTACTTGATTGTCTTTGTTTCATCGGTACTCTTGGAATGTGTCCTTCAATTGGTAGGTCATTTACTGGTAGTAAAAGATTTCTGTGCAGTACTCGAATAGTCTTTTTACCACTTTCAGGCTGAATTTTGTACACAGGCCCATCTTTGATTCTTTCTACCACTTTGTGTACTGATTCTTCCCAGTATGAACGAAGTTTACCAGGTCCTCCTCTTTCAGAGAGATTTCGTACTAAGACCCGATCACCCGGTTGAAGAGGTGCTCCTTTTATCTTTTTGTCATAGTACTTCTTCCCTTTAGCAGATGATTTTTTGCTATTCTCGGATGCGATTTTGTAAGCTTCTTGCATTCTAGATGCCCATTTCTGAGTAAATGTTGGATGACTTTCTGATTCCTTTTCCAAATTTAGGTTGAGCATTAGGTCAATTGGCAAACGAGGAGATCTTCCATACAATAGAAAGAATGGCGAGTATCCTGTGGCTTCATGCCTGGTGCAATTATATGCATGAACCATATGTGGAAGATGTTCTTTCCAATCTGACTTTTTCTCTTCCTCTAAGGTGCGAAGCATCTGTAACAAAGTACGGTTCAGTCTCTCCACTGGGTTACCCTGTGGATGGTATGGAGTAGTTCTTGAATGAGAAATCCCTGCCAATCGTTGCAATGTCTGAAATAAGTTGTTTTCAAATTCTCTTCCTTGGTCATGGTGGAGTTTCTCTGGATAGCCAAAACGTGGTATGAAATCTTGAAAGATCTTTTCTGCCGCCGTTTTTCCAGATTTGTTCTTAGTTGGATACGCTTGTGCAAAGCGTGTGAAATGGTCAACTATTACAAGTATATACTCATATCTTCCTTTGCTTTTCTCCAAGTGAAGATAATCAATGGATACTAACTCCAAAGGTGAACTGGTAGTAATCGAACCCATAGGTGCTCTTTCGGTGATATTTGGACGCTTTCGTTTGATGCAGCTGCACTTCTTCAGCACATATTCATCAATGTCTTTTTGCATAAATGGCCAGTAAAATCGTTCACGTGCTAGGTGGGTTACCTTGTCAGTACCAATGTGACCCATGTCATCATGAAGATTTCTTAAGACCAATGGTTTTAACTTTTCTGGTAGAACTAGCTGTTTTCGGGTTCCAGAGTATCGGTAGAGGATTCCTTCATCGACTCTGAGTTTATTCCATTCATGTATCAAACGTCTTGTTTTGCTGGTCATACTCTCCTTTTCTTTGTGGTTTGGAATCCAGTCGTTCTCCTTAAGCCAGACCACTTCTCTAATGTTGGTATCGTCTTGTTGTAATGCTCTGATATTCTCCTGAGTCATTGGGCAGATTGTCTGTCCTTTCAGCAATTCTTCGACCACATCACTTTCTGAGTGAAGAGTCAATGAAGCCACCCATAATGCCTCTTCTTCGTCAACAGCTTTGCTCCCTTGCCACATAGCTGACACAACCTCAGATGGTACAAGCTCTGTGTACTCACTCAGATTCTTCGTGAGTTCCACCGGAAATCGTGACAGTGTATCTGCGTCTGCATTCTGTTTACCTGGCCTGTACTTGATATCGAAGTGGAAATCAGCCAACTCGCCAACCCAGCGATGACCCACAGCATTCAGTCTGGCAGTACTCAATACATATGTCAATGGGTTGTTGTCTGTGTAAACGGTGAATGTTGGAGCGTAGTACAAGTAATCTCTGAATTTGTCACAGACTGCCCACTTGAGAGCTAAAAACTCAAGTTTACCAGAGTGAAGATGGTAATTGCGCTCTGCTGGAGTCAATGTTCTGGAGCCAAACCCAATAACACGAAGTTTTTCTCCTTGTCGTTGGTATAGTACAGCACCTAGGCCTTCATTGGAAGCATCAGTGTGTAAGACGAAGGGTAAATCAAAATCAGGGTATGCTAGAATTGGTGGATTGGTTAGCATGTCCACCAGTCTGGATACCACAGCTTGATGTTTGGGTGTCCATTGAATCAGTGTTTTAGATGGCACTTGTGCTTTGTTCCCGTTTTTCTTTGTAGATTCCCTCCGATTGTTTTTGGGGATGGATGTAGCAGTTTCTTTCTCAGTGTTCTGCAAAAGTTCATACAGTGGTTTAGCAAGTCGAGAGAAATCTTGAATGAAGGACCTGTAGTAGCTCAGGAATCCTAACAAAGATCTGACTCCTCCCACTGTTTTTGGTTCTTTCTTTTTCAAATGTAATACCGCTTCAAGATCTTTTGGGTCAATTTTTATGCCTTCTTCTGACACCATTCGTCCAAGGTTTTGAATCTGTCGTTTAAAGAGTTCACACTTCTTCGGTCTAAGTTTGATACCATGCTCACGCATTCGACTAAGCACTTGCCTAATATCATTGACATGCTCCTGAAAAGTTTTGGAGTAGCAAAGTACGTCATCCAAGTATGGAGAACAACATTTGTCTCTGATGCCCTCTAATACATTCTCCATGCATCTCTGAAAAGCTGCTGGGGCATTCGTTAATCCAAATGGAATACGGTTCCACTCCAGGAGTCCCCAGGGGGTGCTGAAAGCCGTCAGATGTCTGGAGTCTTCATGCACAAAGCCTTGATGATACGCACTACCCTGGTCCAGGATTGAGAACCACGTAAATCCTCCTAAGCTATCCAGCAGATCTTGTATTCTGGGTAGTGGATGTCTATCTGGGATAGTCTTTCGGTTTAACTCCCTAAAGTCAACACATAGTCGTAGGCTACTGTCCTTCTTTCGAACACAAACAACTGGTGATGAGTATGCAGAAGAAGATTTTGTTACCCAACCTCGGTCAAGAAGGTTTTGGATATATTCTTTCACTTCTTTGTATAGGGGTTTCGGTATTGAATTGTAGCGTTTCTGGACAGGAGTTTCATCTTTCAGATTTATCCTCAGTTTCAGGTTAGGGATGCATCCTATGTCTCCCTCATCTCGAGCAAAGACATCTGATTCATCATATAACATTTGTCTCGCTATCTCCTGTTCTTCTTCTGAGAGATCTTCCAAATTGACAGGTGGGTGCCACTTAACAGATTTGTTAGTGGGTAGCTGATTTCCAGTGTCCACTTGATTCAACTGGTTTACATGAAACACCCTTTTCTTCTGGTCAATTCCCTTTCCATCGTCTTTGTTTGGAGACAATGGTAGAATCTCAGCTGCTGGAGAAATGGTACCCAATACTGTTCTGGGTGGAAGGTAGATGTCATGTTGAGCACGGTTCAGTATAGGTATCTTCACCAGTTTAGAGAACCCATTTGGCACATCTACCACTGAAGGAAATAGTTCAAGTCCTTCCTCAACTGGATATTCGGGAAGTGGTTCAAATGGCATGATTCCTCCTTTCGGCCACGCTCTAATTCTGCATTTGACTTCACAGAGCTCGCCTCCTTTAATCTGGAGTCCCTTCTTCCCCACTTTGACCATACGACTATCGAATATTTCTCCCGGGGCAGTTGCTTGACTGACAGCATTTACAATGTTATTCGCTACACTCTGTCTTACTTTCATAGCTTCACTCAGCAAGATAGTCAGGTTTTGGGTGCTGTTTGGTCGGTCACGGTTTTCTCTGATCAATTCTTCGATAACATTAAACCCAAGAATTGGATTGTCATTACAGCAGTCACTCACCAGCATTGGCACATAAATGGCTAAGTTTCCATGTCCACTACTTTCGAATTCCAGGCAGACTTCAATCCACCCGATGAATGGAATGATAGAACCATTTGCAGCTGTAATGGATAAGTTGTCATCACAAAGTAAATCTTGTATGTGCCTAATGGAGACACTGGGTAGAAACTTCTCTAACCATGCCTTCCCGACAATGCTGACCTGAGCTCCTGTATCCATCAACATGTCAACCGGTACACCATTCATCCGACACGACAGTAGGCATTTTCCTCCAATTAATTGTGCTACGTGTTGTTTGGAGAATCCATTCTCTTTTGGGAGTGTTCTAGTTGACCGGTGGGTGAATACCCTGTTTACCTTAGCATGGGACAGATCATTTGAGGTGGTCACTGGTTGTCCCTTTCCCAGTGACCGTCTGTCGTTTCCCGACTGCCTTCTTTTCTTCAAGCAATCAACCGCTCTGTGTCCTGTCCAACCACAGTAGAAACAATGGTAGCAGTTCTGACTCTCTCGTTTAATGCAATCATCACACCTGGGCTTGCAGTGAGTTGTATCTGGAACTTGAACATTGGTTAGTGGCTTAGTCATTTGGTTTCCAACAATAGGAGTTTGCTTCATCATCTTTTCCAGGTTCTTTGTGAGAGCAGAGACCTGTGTTGTTAGTTCCATTAATGCAGTGTGATTTGCTTTAACATCTCCCTCAACTCTCTTTTGCAAGGTGTCTTTTTCACTATTCCCTGGTGTCTGTGATGAATGAACAGTAAGAGGTTTATGTTTAGGAGCACTGTTTAAGCGTCTCTGCCTTTCTGTTTCCTCATCAACTGATCTGGTGACTTGCTCTATGATAAAGTCATCCGTTACTGTCAAATCAGACACATAAGGCTTGATATCTCGTCTAACATTAGAATTTTTCTCATTTAGTCCCTGATACAGTGTATGAAGGAATATGCCTTGCACCAGTTTTTTGTCATAGCTAAGCTCTCGCCTATCATGTTGTGATGTAGACAGAACTTTTTGTTTTAACCCCACTAGCCTGTAAACAAATTGTTGTGCTGTTTCTCTTTCTTGCTGGGTAGCATTGCTAAGGTCCTGAAATAACTCATTACCACTTCGTTCTCTCATATGTGACTTCAAAAACCTTTTCAATTCAGCAACAGTAAGATCATCTTTGTCAGTCAACATATCTTTAAAATTACCAGGTTTGATTATTCTCAACACTGTGCGTATAATTTCAGATTCAGGGAATTTTTCTGTTAGACCCTCGTCAATTTGTCTGCACACGCTACTGTAACTCATGTCCGAACCATGATCTGAAATTACACCACCATGCATTTTAAATTCTCTACGTGGCAATAAAGCAATAACATCAGTTAATCTCACCACCTCCGATACCTGTTCAGTCCTTGCAGTTCCACTACTTATTTTTTTTTGCAGCGGTTGCAATGTCCACAGTTGGTGTACTTTCCTTGTTAAGTTTTAGTTCATTGATCTTGTCTTGGATAATGAGTAGGTAAGACATACCTTGATCTTCCAACTTTTCCAGCTGATCACTTCTCAAGTAGCCTTTAATAAATTCAACAAGTTCCATTTCGTTGGTACCAGTCACTGATGGAACGTCCACGTCTCTTTCATCCTCCAGCGTAATAGCGAGGCTATGCAGCTGTTCTTCATTAAGCAGATGAATTTGTTTCTGGATATCCCACATCAGGGCACGACGAGGAGATGCCATCTCTGTTGCAATCTGAAGACTTGCACTCACGAGGCAGATGACTCTCACGACTCTCCTTGTAGCTCTGTAGCAGGCTCACGCTTGTCTCGCTCTTCCCTCTCACTGGTAACACAACGAATCCCGGACGAGCCCCCAAAATGTTACCGGCCTCAAAATGTGAATTAAGAGAGCCGATGGTTGTAGACGCGATGAGATAAGGTGATCAGCTTGGCGTGGACTGCAAAGAATCACACAAACAGCATGAGATATGACCACTGACTTTATGGCTGGAAGTAGTTTAATTTCCAGTCACATGGTGTGTGGCCTTATATAGACTCTGTTTGTGTACCTTCTCTGCCATCTACTGGTTATTAATAGAATAGAAGGGATATGTTTAGAAATATAAAAAAAAATGAATATGTACTTTGCTTTGGGGTGTCTGTTTTGTGACCATATAAACCCCAGTCCGTCACAGAGGCTACACACGGGGGGATTGTCCGGCGGACTTCAGTTTGCTGGACTTTTCCACCCGCTTGTTTGATCGTGTGTACGCGGCATTACTGTAACAAATGTATGTATATATGCTTTTAGCTGATTTGGCAAGTTTTGTAATTAATCATAGCTATACTGGATATTTTGGTAACTTCTTCCTCTTTTTTCGAGACGAGACTTGGATGTTGATGCCATGTCTGTCTTGTGTGCACTTCTTGGAAAAAGTGGCACGGTCCTTTTATAATTCTTTGCGGTTTGGCTTCAAGATGGGGGGGGGGGGGGAGCTAATAGTTATCTGAAGTAAAGTTAAGGTTTAGCAAGCTTATGTTGTGATATTACATATTGAAATAGGCATTTTAGCATTCTACCTAATACCTTATATGACGATTTAATGTGATACCTTAGTCACAGGGCCGCTGATAGGCCAGTACAACTGGCCCTGCTGTACCGGGCCTGACCAGCAGGGGGGGCCCGGGCAACCTGAACTGCAAAGTAAATAAAAAAAAAAAAAAAAGGATTCTCCTCCACCGATCATCGTCCGCACAACCCCACCCCCGTTCGGTAAGGTTTTTTTTTTTTATTAGATGTGATTAGTCTGTGCTGTATGAGGCTGCAGGGGAGGGACTATTTGTTGTATTTCGGGCGCGGAAGAATACGCCTTCTGCGCCCGCTCCTCCTGCTCCGCACACAGCACAAGTCCAGGCCAGCATACCCTATGGTGTTGCGGAGTGATATTCCTCTCTCTCTCTCTCTCTCCGCGTGAGAAGAAGTAGCAGAGTGGGAGGAGCAGAGAGTGCAGGGGCCGGGCGATCGAGCTATTGTGGACACTCAAGAAGAGGGAGGAAGTGATCTCTGCTGCCCTGCTGGAGCTAACAATTACACAGGTGAGGTGTATGCTTGAAGTTCAACATCTACTAATACTCTGCAATACATACTCTGCCAATACATACTCTGCCAATACATACTCTGCCAATACCCTGCAATACATACCCTGCCAATACTCTGCAATACATACTCTGCCAATACTCTGCAATACTTACTCTGCCAATACCCTGCCAATACTCTGCAATACATACCCCGCCAATACTCTGCAATACATACCCCGCCAATACTCTGCAATACATACCCCGCCAATACTCTGCAATACATACCCTGCCAATACTCTGCAATACATACCCCGCCAATACTCTGCAATACATACCCCGCCAATACTCTGCAATACATACCCCGCCAATACCCCGCCAATACCCTGGCAATACTCTGCAATACTTACCCTGCCAATACTCTGCAATACATACCCCGCCAATGCTCTGCAATACATACCCCGCCAATACTCTGCAATACATACCCCGCCAATACTCTGCAATACATACCCCGCCAATACTCTGCAATACATACCCCGCCAATACCCTGGCAATACTCTGCAATACTTACCCTGCCAATACTCTGCAATACATACCCCGCCAATACTCTGCAATACATACCCTGCCAATACTCTGCAATACATACCCCGCCAATACTCTGCAATACATACCCCGCCAATACTCTGCAATACATACCCCGCCAATACCCTGCCAATACTCTGCAATACTTACCCTGCCAATACTCTGCAATACTTACCCTGCCAATACTCTGCAAAATACCATTTTATTTATTCATTAATGGTTTGTATTACATATAGATATTAAAGAGGTATGTTCTCATCTGAAAACAGTATTTCTTTTGGATAATCAAACCTATAACTGACTGGAGAAAAACAAATATCACTTGTAGACAAACCTACACTTTGTTTCAAGGCAGGGTCTGGGGAGGGGCAATGGGTGGGGCCAGGGGTGGGGCTAAAGGAGGGACCAGGGGCGGGGCCAGGGTGGAGCTGAAGGGGGCCCCGTCAGATAGGCTGTACGGGGCCCCATGATTTCTATCAGCGGCCCTGCTTAGTCACATCCATTACAGTATAACAGTGTAAATTTCCTGTCCCCTCAAAATAACTCAACACACAGCCATTAATGTCTAAACCGCTGACAACATAAGTCAGTACACCCCTAAGGGAAAATGTCCAAATTGGGTCCAAAGTGTCAATATTTTGTGTGGCCACCATTATTTTCCAGCACTGCCTTAACCCTCTTGGGCATGGAGGTCACCAGAGCTTCACAGGTTGTCACTGGAGTCCTCTTCCCCTCCTCCATGAGGACATGACGGAGCTGGTGGATGTTAGAGACCTTGCACTCCTCTACCTTCCATTTGAGGATGCCCCACAGATGATCAATAGGGTTTAGGTCTGGAGACATGCTTGGCCAGTCCATCACCTTTACCCTCAGCTTCTTTAGCAAGGCAGTGGTCACCTTGGAGGTGTGTTTGGGGTTGTTATCATGTTGGAATACTGCCCTGCGGTCCAGTCTCTGAAGGGAGGGGAGCATGCTCTGCTTCAGTATGTCACAGTACATGTCCCCTCAATGATCTGTAGCCCCCCAGTGCCGGCAGCACTCATGCAGCCCCAGACCATGACACCCCCACCACCATGCCTGACTGTAGACAAGACACACTTGTCTTTGTCCTCCTCACCTGGTTGCCCCCACACACGCTTGTCACCATCTGACACCAAATACGTTTATCTTGGTCTCATCAGACCACAGGACATGGTTCCAGTAATCCATGTGCTTAGTCTGTTTGTCTTCAGAAAACTGTTTGTGGTCTTTTCTTGTGCATCATCTTTAGAAGAGGCTTCCTTCTGGGAGGACAGCCATGCAGACCAATTTGATGCAGTGTGCGGCGTATGGTCTGAGCACTGACAGGCTGACCCCCACCCCCCCCCCACCCCTTCAACCTCTGCAGCAATGCTGGCAGCACTCATACGTCTATTTCCCATAGACAACCTCTGGATATGACGCTGAGCACGTGACCTCAACTTCTTTGGTGGACCATGGCGAGGCCTGTTCTGAGGGGAACCTGTCCTGTTATACCGCTGTATGGTCTTGGCCACCGTGCTGCAGCTCAGTTTTCAGGGTCTTGGCAATCTTCTTATAGCCTAGGCCATCTTTATGTAGAGCAACAATTCTTTTCTTTCAGACCCTCAGAGAGTTTTTTGCCATGAGGTGCCATGTTGAACTTCCAGCGACCAGTATGAGAGAGTGAGAGCGATAACACCAAATTTAACACACCTGCTCCCCATTCACACCTGAGACCTCGTAACACTAACGAGTCACATGACACCGGGGGAGGGAAAATGGCTAATTGGGTTCCAATTTGGACATTTTCACTTAGGGGTGTACTGACTTTTATCGGTTTAGACATTAATGGCTGTGTGTTGAGTTACTTTGAGGGGACAGGAAATTTACACTGTTATACAAGCTGTACACTCACTACTTTACATTGTAGACAAGTGTCATTTCTTCAGTGTTGTCACATGAGAAGAGAGAAGAAAAGATTGACATACACGTGACTGAGGGGTGTACTCACTTTTGTGAGACACTGTATATGTATACTATATATATATATATATATATATATATATATATATATATATATATATATATATATATACATACATACATACAGTGTCTCACAAAAGTAAGTACACCCCTCGCATTTGTGTAAATATTTTATTCTATCTTTTAATAGGTATTCCCAATTTGCAGTTGAGTTTGAGTTAAAAACATCACGGTAAGCAACAAGCCCGTGTCCTCCTAATCTGACCAGTAGTGGTCTCCAGAGAACATTGATTTTGTGGGTTACAGAGGTTTGTGTGCCTTATATAAAAAACATCTACACGCCAATCAAATAGCAATATTAGTAGTAAAAAAACAAACAGAGGATTTTTAACTTCATTTTTTTAACCCAGGCATAATATTGGTGGGTCAATAATGTACATTTTATTAGGTTATCAGCTTACTCGATAACACAGTAAATACGAAAAACAAAGAGAAAGTTCAAGTGGCTTAGCAGTGAGATGTATTGGGGGAACATTGACAGAAAGGTCAATCTCTTTGGAAAAATTAAGATGCCTGGGATATAAATCAATATAAACACATCGATTAGGCCGGGGCCGTGTTTCTTTCTTCCATGTTGTGTCTGAAAGACCTTTGGAGAGCTTTTGCCTTTTTTTTTTGCTTTTTGTTAATAAAGATGATACGGTTACCAAAATCAATTGAAGGTCACGTCAACCCCGCAGTGCATCTGTCTCATTTAGTGTCTTGATAATTCCTTGACATTCCTTTTCCATTTCATAATGCCGACCGCTACATATCACTTGAGTTTTCTTCCACGCGAGGAACCACCTGAAGGAATGACTGTGCGGCTGAAATGTTTCGAAGTTACTAAATAGGGAAAAAGTTTATGCAGCCGTACACAGGGCTATCTTTAAGGCCGGGAAAAAGGGGGCAGCTGCCCGGGGGCCCCGTCATGGTTGTGGAGGCTCAAAGCAGCTGCCTCATACTTGCCAACTATCCCAGTTTAAATTTCCTTGCCCCTTGAAGTTTTAGCCCCGTGCTGTGTCCTGATATCTCAGTGTGAAGTGCTGCTACTAATGCTGCCCAGCTCTGCCCTATTGTTGTGTACAGATGACTCACCTGCACACCCTGTGTTTACATGTAAATAACCAGCAATCATATGTAAATAGGGGTGACATTCATATGTAAATAGCTGCATCCGGCGACATAGATATGTAAATAAAGGCAGCATTCATATGTATATCATGCACCCCTGCAGTGAGGAGATGATGTGCTGTAACCAGGGGCGGACTGACAACTCATGGGGCCCCCTGGGCAACAGGAGATTATGGGGCCCCCAGGCAATCAGAGATTATGGGGCCACATAGTATACACAAACACACACACAGTATAATATCACACACAGTACACACAGACATGTTTCTATTGGCTGAGAAGGTACTGGAGAGGTGGGGCAACTATAATCTCGGGTTTTACTGAGGCTGGCAACCCTGATGGGGCCCCCTAGTGGCATGGGGCCCTCGGGCAGTGCCCGAGTAGCCCAATGGTCAGTCCGCCCCTGGCTGTAACCTCTAGCAACCAATCGTTGAGTAGTATTACTGTACAGTAATCTCTAGCAACCAATCAACAAGTAGAAATCATGTGCTGTAACCTCTAGCAACTAATTAGAGACCAGAAATGTGTGCAGTAACCTCTAGCCACCAGTCAGGAAGTGGTAATGTTACACTGTAACCTCTGGCAACCAATCGCAATCGCTGCCTGATCTGATACAGTAAACTGATTTTAAGTCTAGCTGCTATTTATTGTATGTCTCACAGCAGGTGGAGAGAGAAATTGTATGGGGGGGGGGGGGGGCAAGGAAATGTTTGCCCAGGGTCCAATCAATATTAAAGACAGCCCTGGCCGTACAAAGCCAGCATCCAACCTGATTACCAGATTGTAGGCAATTCTTTATAGCAGTGGTCTCCAAACTGCAGCCTTTTGCTTCCCGGTATCTGGCCCTTGTGGCACTGTACCTCCCACTGATACTAATGATGGGGCACTATTCCTTCCACTGACACCAATGATGGGGCACTATTCCTCCCACTGATACCAATTATGGAGCACTATTCCTCCCACTAATACCAATGATGGAGCACTATTCCTCCCACTGACACCAATGATGTGGCACTATTCCTCCCACTGACACCAATGATGTGGCACTATTCCTCCCACTGACACCAATGATGGGGCACTATTCCTCCCACTGACACCAATGATGGGGCACTATTCCTCCCACTGACACCAATGATGTGGCACTATTCCTCCCACTGACACCAATGATGTGGCACTATTCCTCCCACTGACACCAATGATGGGGCACTATTCCTCCCACTGACACCAATGATGGGGCACTATTCCTCCCACTGACACCAA